>NC_056726.1:1428969741-1429119741 GCF_019279795.1 Protopterus annectens
AAACTATATACAAGGGTACAAATGACGTGTTAAAATGAGTCATAATCCATGAATATGTTAAGATTCAAAAGTGCATAGGAAATACAATTGCTTTAGAGTATAATACCAGAATAGCAACATTATAGGGTTGAGTTAAGGTCAGAATTTAACATTTGTACATTGCAGGGGAAAAAAAATATAGGTTATAAGATTGAAGTTTATGGTGAGAAATAATGAGAATGCAGGAGAATGGGAAAGGACGTGAACAAAAACGCAGATAAGATACGAGAGAAACAGCTGAGAAGGGCTGAAGGGGAAAAGCTGTGAAAAGATGATTAGCAGATGTAACTAAGTGGGTGTTTGTTTATTCGATGTCTGGAATAAATTCTAAACAGACATTGTGCAAAGGAAGAGAAGAGAGGAACATGGTTAGATTATCCAGGAAAGATGTATAGGCATAGCAAAGTATTCAGTAGTAGTCCTTTAGCTGTAGTTTTATTGTTTTCTATTTGTGTAAGATTGAGACGGCCTGAATTAAATATTTTGGAGAGATAAGAAAAATACAAGGGTTCTGCTGCAGTTTTGTTTGATTTGTCTGCAGTCAGCAGCATGTTTTCAGCTCAGCAAAGAAACCTAGGGATAGTGTAGTATTGCAGAATATAATATAGACTTGGGTATCTGTCAGGTTTGTAATGGATTTATGGGAAGTGACTAGTTGAGTGCATGTTAAGAAATGTCTTAGTTCTAGTCAGAGTAGCTTTAGCAGAAGTCTATGGTGAAACTTATAGGGTTGACTGATCTAAAATTTTGTTATTTTGCTATAGCTCTTTTCGAGAAGGGAGAACTGAGAGGGCTGAAGGTTAATCAATTTGGGAGCTGAATACAAAACGGTCAGAATAAAAAAGGATGAATCAGTGATTTTTAACATTGTTAGGAATGGTTTGACTCTGTAGAGTTTTGATTTTTTTTATGTTTTCTTTGTAGCCTACTTTACATGATAGCAAAGTTTTAGCTTTTTTATTATAACTCTTTATAATTTGTTATGGTTCACCACTTCCAGCTTAGCATGACTGGAAAAAGTAACTGAGAAAGAGGTTTTATGGCTAAATAGTTGCTTTGAGGTAAATAAGATCAGTTTAGATTTTATTCAGATTTAGAAATAGTTGTGAGTTAGTAAGCCAAGTCTCAAAAGAGGAAGAGATTCTTGTGCATTTGTGTTCCCATAATAAAGGATTGCATACCCAATGATATCCCTGGTGACTCCTACATTCACTGAATATACCATATCAGCAGTTGCTAGATTATCTGTCAAAGAACTGTTTATTTGGAATCCATCCGTACACTACCCTTTTTTTCCCATTTTTGCACATTATTCATCTTCAAAACTTTGGTTCTAAGACATTTATCTAGCCTTTATATCTATGAATAGTTTGAGACAGAGTAATGGCTTCATACCTCATCTGATAAATAACATTTAAATTTTACTGATATGTTATACAGAGCTCCTGAATCTCTTAAAACGGTTCTATATCATGTGGTTGAAAGCTAATAGCGAATGACCACAACTTTGAAAACACCGGAACTCAAAGTTGTTATTGTGGGGTCACACTACAGTGTAGATAGGGGTATTTCCCCTTTACTCACTGTAGTGCAATCTCAGAGTTGGTATATATATTTAGCGGGAGGTGTGGGGGGGTGCAGCCCACCACAATCGCAACTTCGAGTTCAGGTGCTTTCGAAGTTGTGGTTGTTCGCTATTACTAGATTTCGACCACATGATATAGACCCTCTTAGAACATGTTTTACCATCTGATGCAAGCTTTGTAATAAATATATGAACCTGTGAGTCATGTATACAGTATTTTCTGTGCTGCCATCTTTGATTATGTTTAATAAAAAGTAAAATACTTAAAGCTAGAGAACAGGTGTAGTATGTGAGTAATAGAAATGCATGGAGTACAAATGCGATAGAAGACATTTCACTGAAAAATTAAGTGGAGTATAAAGACAGATGTGATATAATGAGAGAATGATATATAGTTGGCAGCTGGGATTGTTGCTTGAGGTGAGGGTGGATGAACCATGATCAGAGTGCATTTGTTTGTTAGAGTCAGTGAACGAATGATGTAAAATTGAAGTTCTTGAAAAATAAAATGTAGACTTTAAAAAGGAGGATCCCTATGATATAGTACTGAATAAACCAGACAGTATTAGGCTGTGTATCAAGAGTAGCTCTTTCCATATAGTTGCAAGAATCGAAGCTTTGTGAGCTTAATGTGATGTTTAATTTTGCTTATTTCTTCTTGCTTTTTACTTATTTTATTGTAGTGTTTATGATAAAGGGAGATACTACCAGCAAAGCTATCGAGAATTTTGTAAGCAATTACATGTCATTTGTGAAAATCAACATGATTCATATAAGATACTTGTGTTACAACTATAAACAATGTACAAAAACAAATTAAAACTTCTTAAAAGACAAACTTGTCAAGAAAGTCACAGGCAAACTCCAAATGATGTATTAGTTGCTTTTAATCAATGCACACTTTCATCTGACTCCCTGGCCAAACTTGATCAGACTGTAAAAAAGTTTCATCTAAAAAAAATTCCAATAAAATATAACATAGTAAAATCAATTGTTTCAACACCACCAATGGTAGTGCACAGCTCTCATAATTAATCAACACAATAATTGTTAGCACCTATCCGCCCTTTACCAGCATCTATTACATGCCTAAGAACAAACAGTGGGTGGATAAATCTAACCTCACATTCACATATTTTAAAAACCATGTTAGATTAGGCATTTAAAAATGCAAGAAAATCTAGCAACAGTAAATCAAGTGCGGATGGAATCACTACTTAAAATAAATACTATAGGAGTTAACATATCAAGCAGAGGGAGACAAATCTCTTACATAGGTACTTTAAGGATGCATCGGTCACAGAAAGGGAAAATGTCAGCTTCTTCTTGAAATGTAATAAATACAAACAAACTATCGCATTGGTATAACATTTGGCACATTATTATCATTTAGTCTTACTGCCAACGGCCCCATTTAAGCTGGATGGTGTATATGGACCTTCATAGTGGCTCTTTTTCACATATAAATAGCTCTTTTTCAGCCAGTTTACACAGTTCCAAAGATAACTGGAGTCAGTACAATAAACATATACAACTCTTCCTTCACAAAGGTGGCTTGACGGCAGGCCTCTCTTCTCAGAGCTCTGCCCATAAGAACCCGCTCGTAATCAAGTGGGCATGTTGTGTTGCCTTAAGACTTATCAGTCAACAGCAACAACAAAATCTTCATTGCTCCACAAGAAAATGCTCATCCATGAGAGCAATGAGGGGAAATAACAGATACATCAATTTAAAAGCTAGCGCTATCATAGTGAATGAATATACCTACTCTAAGCAGTGCTCTTAGTATTAGCGCTGTAATCAGAAAAACCTTCTAGGCTAAATAAAGCCAATCAAGAAGGTAAAATAAGATAGAATGACATAAAACAGAAACAGAGGGTTCCCCATAAATCAAAGGGGTAATGATTTATCTTATATGACTTTAGAGTATAGTAGGCACAAAACAGTGCTAACTAAACTACCAGCTCACACATTATAACATAGAGCTAATCTATATGTCCAAATGATGGTACCTGGGTATCAAACAACCATATCCAAACATTGACTCTACTACAAATATGCTAAATTAAATGTAACATGCATAAACATTTTATGGAGCTAACTTATGTAACTATATTATGATATATCATATGCTATGAGTTTAATGAGCTCATATAACAGTGCTTTTAAGATAAAAGTAACATCCATAAACATTTAATAAAGCTAACTTATGTGACTATATTATAATATATCATATGCTATGAGTTAAATGAACTCATATAGGGATGCTGTTAAGGGACTACCCTAATGTTCACCTTAATTTATACATTACATAAAATGCATGATCTTCCCAAGCTTTTCAACTTTAGGACACATTTAATCGAACAAGCATTGTTCAAGCCTGGGTATTTATAGGCATTGAGCCTGATTTGCCAAAGTTATTCTAGTTCTTCTAACTTTAAACTCACAGGACCACCTCTTATATTGTGTGTAACACAATCGATAGCTGAATATTTTAATGAATGGCCTGTGATACATGAAACTTGTTTTGCTAAGGCATTCTCCATCCTGCCCTTGCTAACTGCATATTGGTGCTCATAGATGCGTTCACGGACCTTTTGGTCCATTTTGCCTATATAATAAGCAGGGCATTGTTGACATTTAGCAAGATAGATAACCACCTTTGAGTTACAGTTAAATTTGTGCCTAATTCTATATTCCATACATGGAACAAATTAATAACTCCTATGTGCCTACAAAAATTGCATTACTCACATCTAAACATGCCTGTCAACTTAGGTTTCCTTATTACTTTTCCTTCCAATAGGTTCTTCATGTAAGGACCCCTCTTGAATATAACTTCCGGTGGACTTCCTATTCTACTTGCCAAATCTGCATTGCTATTAATTAGGTCACAATGTTTATTTAAGATATACCTAACCATTTCACTATCCATGTTAAAGGTAGCAATCAGGCAAGAGGAAAAGTTGACTACCCTGTTCAAGGTAGATTCCCCTATGATGGTTCTCTGTTCAATTTCTCTAGTGTGGCTACTCAATATAGGGGCATAAATCCCTCTATTCCTCTTCAGTTTAACTTCCAAGATCAAAGATTCAATCAAGTTTTCCGGGTAGCCCCTACTAAAAAACATCCTTTTGAATATCTGACATTAATTGATGAAATCTTCATCCAGGGTTACTATCCTCACTACCCTTGCTAACTGTTTTTTAACTACGGAATGTTTCTGGTGAGAGGGGTGGCTACTGGAAAAGTGTAGGAAAGAATTTGAATACGTAAATTTTCTATACACTCTTGCTGCAAGGCCCTGGCTGCGGACACTCTTCCTTAAATTGACGTCCAAATAACTAATCTAATCTTTACTAAAGCTGAATGTAAATTTCAGAAAATCTGTGTTGTTATTGAGATAGTCAACCAGGGTCTTAGCTTTATCCCTATCTCCCTTGATGATGATGAAGATATCATCAAGGAAGCATATGTAGAAAATAATTTCATCACTAATTTGCTTGACTTTAAAAATGAACTCATATTCCCACTGGGACATGACTAAATTGGCCACACTTTCCTCACAAGGTGATCCCATAGCCACCCCTATCTTTTGCTGATAGTATTCCCTCTCGAATAGGAAGAAATTATTGGATAAAGTTAAGTCCAACAATTCAAGCACTAAGTCGATTTCTGTTTTTGCAGCACCCCTCCTGGTCAAAAAGGTTCCTATCCACTCTAACCCTACTTCATGGGGAATTGAGGTATATAAGTATTTCACATCTATTGTAAGGAAACCATGGCCATCATCAAACTTTAATTGATCTATTTTCTGCAAAAAAGACCATGAGTCCTTACAAATTTGTGTTATGAGTGGTAGACATTTCTTTAAAATGGAATAAATCCATTTGTTTCAAGGATAAGTGATCATATTCCTTGCATCCACCAAGGGCCTCATTGGGGGTTCAGTCATAACTTTGTGGATTTTGAGGATTTCGAACAAAATGGGAGTTTGTGGAAATGGCATGCTCAAATAACTATATATATATTCATATCAATTCTTCCAACAATAAAGAATTCCTCTATTTGGCTCCTAATTTTTTGTTGGGCCACATTGAATTTATTTAAGGAAACTCTTTGATATGCTTCTGTAGCCAAGATCTTATGCAGCATGGCTACATAATCCCAATGATATATATATATGCTACTTTTAACTGATTTAGTACATTTTAAGGTCATAGTTCATTGGGAGCATAAAAAGTGAGGATGTGATCAATGAAGATGCCCAGATCTCTATGCTCTTGAACAACATGGTCAGGTAAGACAGGTGGATAGTTATCTAATGGTAGCAGCATTAAATATCATTTTGGAAGTCCCATAAAGCATGATATTGGACTTTTGTGCATTGATTTCTAGGTTATGTCTTGCTAGCCATTTCGAGAGAAGAGAACAATTTATTTAAGAGATTTCTGTAGTAATGAGATTTTTTTTATCAGCATTTATCTTTACAGTGTTATTGACATATAGGAGTAGTCTTCTTTAATGTATGTTGGAGAGAAATTTGTCATTTATTTATTTATTGCATTTCAATACTGAGATAGTCCAACTGGGCGGATAATCTATCCCTTTTCAGCAGAGACCCAGGAAGAAAGGATCCAGGAATTCTCAGCAGAAATAAGTAACAATTTGTTGCACAGTAAACAGAACGATGAACAATAATAGGTTTCACTTTATACAAACTATATACAAGGGTACAAATGACGTGTTAAAATGAGTCATAATCCATGAATATGTTAAGATTCAAAAGTGCATAGGAAATACAATTGCTTTAGAGTATAATACCAGAATAGCAACATTATAGGGTTGAGTTAAGGTCAGAATTTAACATTTGTACATTGCAGGGGAAAAGAAAATATAGGTTATAAGATTGAAGTTTATGGTGAGAAATAATGAGAATGCAGGAGAATGGGAAAGGACGTGAACAAAAACGCAGATAAGATACGAGAGAAACAGCTGAGAAGGGCTGAAGGGGGAAAGCTGTGAAAAGATGATTAGCAGATGTAACTAAGTGGGTGTTTGTTTATTCGATGTCTGGAATAAATTCTAAACAGACATTGTGCAAAGGAAGAGAAGAGAGGAACATGGTTAGATTATCCAGGAAAGATGTATAGGCATAGCAAAGTATTCAGTAGTAGTCCTTTAGCTGTAGTTTTATTGTTTTCTATTTGTGTAAGATTGAGACGGCCTGAATTAAATATTTTGGAGAGATAAGAAAAATACAAGGGTTCTGCTGCAGTTTTGTTTGATTTGTCTGCAGTCAGCAGCATGTTTTCAGCTCAGCAAAGAAACCTAGGGATAGTGTAGTATTGCAGAATATAATATAGACTTGGGTATCTGTCAGGTTTGTAATGGATTTATGGGAAGTGACTAGTTGAGTGCATGTTAAGAAATGTCTTAGTTCTAGTCAGAGTAGCTTTAGCAGAAGTCTATGGTGAAACTTATAGGGTTGACTGATCTAAAATTTTGTTATTTTGCTATAGCTCTTTTCGAGAAGGGAGAACTGAGAGGGCTGAAGGTTAATCAATTTGGGAGCTGAATACAAAACGGTCAGAATAAAAAAGGATGAATCAGTGATTTTTAACATTGTTAGGAATGGTTTGACTCTGTAGAGTTTTGAGTTTTTTTATGTTTTCTTTGTAGCCTACTTTACATGATAGCAAAGTTTTAGCTTTTTTATTATAACTCTTTATAATTTGTTATGGTTCACCACTTCCAGCTTAGCATGACTGGAAAAAGTAACTGAAAAAGAGGTTTTATGGCTAAATAGTTGCTTTGAGGTAAATTAAGATCAGTTTAGATTTTATTCAGATTTAGAAATAGTTGTGAGTTAGTTAGCCAAGTCTCAAAAGAGGAAGAGATTCTTGTGCATTTGTGTTCCCATAATAAAGGATTGCATACCCAATGATATCCCTGGTGACTCCTACATTCACTGAATATACCATATCAGCAGTTGCTAGATTATCTGTCAAAGAACTGTATATTTGGAATCCATCTGTACACGTACCTTTTTTTCCCATTTTTGCACATTATTCATCTTCAAAACTTTGGTTCTAAGACATTTATCTAGCCTTTATATCTATGAATAGTTTGAGACAGAGTAATGGCTTCATATCTCATCTGATAAATAATATTTAAATTTTACTGATATGTTATACAGAGCTCCTGAATCTCTTAAAACGGTTCTATATCATGTGGTTGAAAGCTAATAGTGAATGACCACAACTTTGAAAACACCGGAACTCAAAGTTGTTATTGTGGGGTCACACTACAGTGTAGATAGGGGTATTTCCCCTTTACTCACTGTAGTGCAATCTCAGAGTTGGTATATATATTTAGCGGGAGGTGTGGGGGGGTGCAGCCCACCACAATCGCAACTTCGAGTTCAGGTGCTTTCGAAGTTGTGGTTGTTCGCTATTACTAGATTTCGACCACATGATATAGACCCTCTTAGAACATGTTTTACCATCTGATGCAAGCTTTGTAATAAATATATGAACCTGTGAGTCATGTATACAGTATTTTCTGTGATGCCATCTTTGATTATGTTTAATAAAAAGTAAAATACTTAAATCTAGAGAACAGGTGTAGTATGTGAGTAATAGAAATGCATGGAGTACAAATGCGATAGAAGACATTTCACTGAAAAATTAAGTGGAGTATAAAGACAGATGTGATATAATGAGAGAATGATATATAGTTGGCAGCTGGGATTGTTGCTTGAGGTGAGGGTGGATGAACCATGATCAGAGTGCATTTGTTTGTTAGAGTCAGTGAACGAATGATGCAAAATTGAAGTTCTTGAAAAATAAAATGTAGACTTTAAAAAGGAGGATCCCTATGATATAGTACTGAATAAACCAGACAGTATTAGGCTGTGTATCAAGAGTAGCTCTTTCCATATAGTTGCAAGAATCGAAGCTTTGTGAGCTTAATATGATGTTTAATTTTGCTTATTTCTTCTTGCTTTTTACTTATTTTATTGTAGTGTTTATGATAAAGGGAGATACTACCAGCAAAGCTATCGAGAATTTTGTAAGCAATTACATGTCATTTGTGAAAATCAACATGATTCATATAAGATACTTGTGTTACAACTATAAACAATGTACAAAAACAAATTAAAACTTCTTAAAAGACAAACTTGTCAAGAAAGTCACAGGCAAACTCCAAATGATGTATTAGTTGCTTTTAATCAATGCACACTTTCATCTGACTCCCTGGCCAAACTTGATCAGACTGTAAAAAAGTTTAATCTAAAAAAAATTCCAATAAAATATAACATAGTAAAATCAATTGTTTCAACACCACCAATGGTAGTGCACAGCTCTCATAATTAATCAACACAATAATTGTTAGCACCTATCCACCCTTTACCAGCATCTATTACATGCCTAAGAACAAACAGTGGGTGAATAAATCTAACCTCACATTCACATATTTTAAAAACCATGTTAGATTAGGCATTTAAAAATGCAAGAAAATCTAGCAACAGTAAATCAAGTGCGGATGGAATCACTACTTAAAATAAATACTATAGGAGTTAACATATCAAGCAGAGGGAGACAAATCTCTTACATAGGTACTTTAAGGATGCATCGGTCACAGAAAGGGAAAATGTCAGCTTCTTCTTGAAATGTAATAAATACAAACAAACTATCGCATTGGTATAACATTTGGCACATTATTATCATTTAGTCTTACTGCCAACGGCCCCATTTAAGCTGGATGGTGTATATGGACCTTCATAGTGGCTCTTTTTCACATATAAATAGCTCTTTTTCAGCCAGTTTACACAGTTCCAAAGATAACTGGAGTCAGTACAATAAACATATACAACTCTTCCTTCACAAAGGTGGCTTGACGGCAGGCCTCTCTTCTCAGAGCTCTGCCCATAAGAACCCGCTCGTAATCAAGTGGGCATGTTGTGTTGCCTTAAGACTTATCAGTCAACAGCAACAACAAAATCTTCATTGCTCCACAAGAAAATGCTCATCCATGAGAGTAATGAGGGGAAATAACAGATACATCAATTTAAAAGCTAGCGCTATCATAGTGAATGAATATACCTACTCTAAGCAGTGCTCTTAGTATTAGCGCTGTAATCAGAAAAACCTTCTAGGCTAAATAAAGCCAATCAAGAAGGTAAAATAAGATAGAATGACATAAAACAGAAACAGAGGGTTCCCCATAAATCAAAGGGGTAATGATTTATCTTATATGACTTTAGAGTATAGTAGGCACAAAACAGTGCTAACTAAACTACCAGCTCACACATTATAACATAGAGCTAATCTGTATGTCCAAATGATGGTACCTGGGTATCAAACAACCATATCCAAACATTGACTCTACTACAAATATGCTAAATTAAATGTAACATGCATAAACATTTTATGGAGCTAACTTATGTAACTATAGTATGATATATCATATGCTATGAGTTTAATGAGCTCATATAACAGTGCTTTTAAGATAAAAGTAACATCCATAAACATTTAATAAAGCTAACTTATGTGACTATATTATAATATATCATATGCTATGAGTTAAATGAACTCATATAGGGATGCTGTTAAGGGACTACCCTAATGTTCACCTTAATTTATACATTACATAAAATGCATGATCTTCCCAAGCTTTTCAACTTTAGGACACATTTAATCGAACAAGCATTGTTCAAGCCTGGGTATTTATAGGCATTGAGCCTGATTTGCCAAAGTTATTCTAGTTCTTCTAACTTTAAACTCACAGGACCACCTCTTATATTGTGTGTAACACAATCGATAGCTGAATATTTTAATGAATGGCCTGTGATACATGAAACTTGTTTTGCTAAGGCATTCTCCATCCTGCCCTTGCTAACTGCATATTGGTGCTCATAGATGCGTTCACGGACCTTTTGGTCCATTTTGCCTATATAATAAGCAGGGCATTGTTGACATTTAGCAAGATAGATAACCACCTTTGAGTTACAGTTAAATTTGTGCCTAATTCTATATTCCATACATGGAACAAATTAATAACTCCTATGTGCCTACAAAAATTGCATTACTCACATCTAAACATGCCTGTCAACTTAGGTTTCCTTATTACTTTTCCTTCCAATAGGTTCTTCATGTAAGGACCCCTCTTGAATATAACTTCCGGTGGACTTCCTATTCTACTTGCCAAATCTGCATTGCTATTAATTAGGTCCCAATTTTTATTTAAGATATACCTAACCATTTCACTATCCATGTTAAAGGTAGCAATCAGGCAAGAGGAAAAGTTGACTACCCTGTTCAAGGTAGATTCCCCTATGATGGTTCTCTGTTCAATTTCTCTAGTGTGGCTACTCAATATAGGGGCATAAATCCCTCTATTCCTCTTCAGTTTAACTTCCAAGATCAAAGATTCAATCAAGTTTTCCGGGTAGCCCCTACTAAAAAACATCCTTTTGAATATCTGACATTAATTGATGAAATCTTCATCCAGGGTTACTATCCTCACTACCCTTGCTAACTGTTTTTTAACTACGGAATGTTTCTGGTGAGAGGGGTGGCTACTGGAAAAGTGTAGGAAAGAATTTGAATACGTAGATTTTCTATACACTCTTGCTGCAAGGCCCTGGCTGCGGACACTCTTCCTTAAATTGACGTCCAAATAACTAATCTAATCTTTACTAAAGCTGAATGTAAATTTCAGAAAATCTGTGTTGTTATTGAGATAGTCAACCAGGGTCTTAGCTTTATCCCTATCTCCCTTGATGATGATGAAGATATCATCAAGGAAGCATATGTAGAAAATAATTTCATCACTAATTTGCTTGACTTTAAAAATGAACTCATATTCCCACTGGGACATGACTAAATTGGCCACACTTTCCTCACAAGGTGATCCCATAGCCACCCCTATCTTTTGCTGATAGTATTCCCTCTCGAATAGGAAGAAATTATTGGATAAAGTTAAGTCCAACAATTCAAGCACTAAGTCGATTTCCGTTTTTGCAGCACCCCTCCTGGTCAAAAAGGTTCCTATCCACTCTAACCCTACTTCATGGGGAATTGAGGTATATAAGTATTTCACATCTATTGTAAGGAAACCATGGCCATCATCAAACTTTAATTGATCTATTTTCTGCAAAAAAGACCATGAGTCCTTACAAATTTGTGTTATGAGTGGTAGACATTTCTTTAAAATGGAATAAATCCATTTGTTTCAAGGATAAGTGATCATATTCCTTGCATCCACCAAGGGCTTCATTGGGGGTTCAGTCATAACTTTGTGGATTTTGAGGATTCCGGACAAAATGGGAGTTTGTGGAAATGGCATGCTCAAATAACTATATATATATTCATATCAATTCTTCCACCAATAAAGAATTCCTCTATTTGGCTCCTAATTTTTTGTTGGGCCACATTGAATTTATTTAAGGAAACTCTTTGATATGCTTCTGTAGCCAAGATCTTATGCAGCCTGGCTACATAATCCCAATGATCCATTAAGACAAGACCCCCACCGTTATCAGACTTACTGACTCTCACATCTGCTGTTCTTAGGAGAGTCAAAGATTCCCACTCTTGTTAAGAGACATTGTAATTTCTATTAAGTGGGGTAGGATGTCCCGCATTTGTTCTGCAATATATTGACCTGAGGTCCAGCTCACACATCCTTTCAAATACTTCTAATGTTGGATTAGTCAGGGGGTTGAACATGCTGGCTATACATAAGGGCTTATTCATCTCGGTTACACCATCCCCCCAATAGAACCTTTAAGTTCAATTTCTTAATCAAACATTTAAAGTCGATAATTGTCCTTGGTAGGTCCATATGAAAACTAGGGACAAATGTATACCCCTTCACCAGTAATTCTACTAAGTCCGATGATACAGATAGTGACAAAAATTATAAATTTTAAAGTCACGTGTGGTATTAGTGACTACTTTGAGTCCAACATTAAAGCTGGTTTCTATCTCTGCCATTTGTAGGACCTCTGTTTGTTCCTCCTGGGTTGTGGCTTGTTTTGTTGTTTGGGAACGGCACTCAACTGGTGTGGGTCTGAAAATTTTAGTGCTTTAGAGTATAGTAGGCACAAAACAGTGCTAACTAAACTACCAGCTCACACATTAAAACTATTACATACAGCTAACCTATATGTCCAAATGATGGTACCTGGGTATCAAACAACCATATCCAAACACTGAGTCTACTATAAATTTGCTAAATCAAAAGTAACATGCATAGACATTTTATAGAACTAACTTATGTTAATACGAGAGACAATGAATCAAATGTAGTTCCAGATGATGACTTAATCATTGAACTGGAGGACATCCCTGGGACTAGTGATGTGAGGAGGAGTGACCGAATCAAGAACCAGGAACATCAACATCTAAAGCACCAACATTTTCGAGACCCACACCAGTTGAGTGCTGTTCCCAAACAACAAAACAAGCCACAAACCAGGAGGAACAAACAGAGGTCCTACAAACAGAAAAGATAGAAACCAGCTTTAATGCTGGACTCAAAGTAGTCACTAATACCACAGGTGACTTTAAAATGAAAAGAGTGGGAATCCTTGACTCTCCTAAGAACAACAGATGTAAGAGTCAGTAAACCTGATAAAGGTGGGGGTCTTGTTTTAATGGATAATTGGGATTATGTAGCTCGGATGCATAAGATCTTGGCTACAGAAACATACCACAGGGTTTCCTTAAATTAATTCAATGTGGCCCAACAAAGAATTAGAAGCCAAATAGAGGAATTCTTTATTGATGGAAGAATTGATATGAACATATATAATTATTTGAGTATGCCATTTCCCCGGACTCCAGTTTTGTTTGGGATCCCCATGATCCACAAAGTTATGACTGACCCCATAATGAGGCCCTTGGTGGATGCAAGGAATTCAATCACTTATCCTTGTGCCAAATGGGTTGATTCCATTTTAAGGAAATACCTACCACTCAAAGCACAAATTTGTAAGGACTCGTGGTCTTTTTTGCAGAAAATAGATCAATTAAAGTTTGATGACAGCCATGGGTTATTTACAATAGATATGAAAGACTTATATACCTCTCCATGAAGTAGGGTTAGAGTGGATAGGAACCTTCTTGACCAGGAGGGGTGCTGCTAAAATGGAAATTGACTTAGTGCTCAAATTGTTGGACTTAACTTTATCCAATAATTTCTTCCTATCTGAGAGGGAATACTATCAGCAAAAATAGGAGTGACTATGGGATCACCTTGTGAGGCAAGTGTGGCCCATTTAGTCAAGGCCCAGTGGGAATATGAGTTCATTTTTAAAGTCAAGCAAATTTGTGATGAAATTATTTTCTACACACGCTTCCTTGATGATATCTTCATCATCACCAAAGGAGATAGGGATAAAGCTAAGACCCTGGTTGACTGTCTCAATAACATCACAAATTTTCTGAAATTTACATTCAGCTTTAGTAAAGATGAGATTAGTTATTTGGACATCAATTTAAGGAAGGGTGTCCGCAGCCAGGGCCTTGCAGCAAGAGTGTATAGAAAATCTACTTATTCAAATTCTTTCCTACACTTCTCCAGTAGCCACCCCTCTCACCAGAAACATTCCGTAGTTAAAAGACAGTTAGCAAGGGTAGTGATGATAGTAACCCTGGATGAAGATTTCATCAATTAATGTCAGATATTCAAAAGGATGTTTCTTAGTAGGGACTACCCGGAAAAATTTATTGAATCTTTGACCTTGGAAGTTAAACTTAAGAGGAATAGAGGGATTTATGCCCCTATATTGAGTAACACTAATGGGAGTAGCCCCACTAGAGAAACTGAACAGAGAACCATCATAGGGGAATCTACCTCGAACAGGGTAGTCAACTTTTCCTCTTGCCTGATTGCTACCTTTAACATGGATAGTGAAATGGTTAGGTATATCTTAAATAAAAATTGGGACCTAAGTAATAGCAATGCAGATTTGACAAATAGAATAGGAGGTCTACCAGAAGTTATATTCAAGAGGGGTCCTAACTTGCAGAACCTATTGGAAGGAAAAATAATAAGGAAACTTAAGTTGACTGGCATGTTTAGATGTGAGGCATGCAATTTTTGTAGGCACATAGGAGCTATTAATTTGTTCCACATTAATGGTTTGGAATATAGAATTAGGCACACATTTAACTGTAACTCAAAGGCGGTCATCTATCTTGCTAAATGTCAACAATGTCCTGCTTATTATATAGGCAAAATGGACCGGAAGGTCCGCAAACGCATCTATGAGCACCAATATGCAGTTAGCAAGGGCAAGATGGAGTATGCCTTAGTGAAACATGTTTCATGTTTCACAGGCCATTCGTTTAAATATTCAGCTATCGATTGTGTTACACACAATATAAGAGGTGGCCCTGTGAGTTTAAAGTTAGAAGAGCTAGAATTACTTTGGCAAATTCGGCTCAAGACCTATAAATACCCAGGCTTGAACAATCCTTGTTCGATTAAATGTGTCTTAAAGTTGAAAAGCTTGGGAAGATAATGCATTTTATGTAATGTATAAATTAAGGTGAACATTAGGGTAGTCCCTTAACAGCATCCCTATTTGAGTTCATTTAACTCATAGCATATGATATATTATAATATAGTCATATAAGTTAGCTTTATTAAAGTTTTATGCATGTTACTTTTATCTTAAGAGCACTCTTATGTGAGCTCATTAAACTCAAAGCATATGTTATATCATAATATAGTTACATAAGTTAGTTCCATAACATGTTTATGCATGTTACTTTTGATTTAGAAAATTTGTAGTAGACTTAATGTTTGGATATGGTTGTCTGATACCCAGGTACCATCATTTGGACATATAGGTTAGCTCTATGTTATAATATGTGAGCTGGTAGTTTAGTTAGCACTGTTTTGTGTCTACTATACTCTAAAGTCATATAAGATAAACCATTACCCCTTCGATTTATGGGGAACCCTCTGGTTCTGCTTTATGTCATTCTATCTTATTTTACATTCTTGTTTGGCTTTATTTAGCCTAGTAGGTTTTTCTGATTATAGCGCTAATTCTAAGAACGCTGCTTAGAGTAGGTGTATTCATTCACTATGATAGCTCAGCTTTTAAATTGATGTATCTGTTATTTCCATTCATTGCTCTGATGGATGAGCATTTTCTTGTGAAGCGATGTAGGTTTTGTTGTTGCTGTTGACTGATAAGTCTTAAGGCAACACAACACGTCCACTTGATTACGAGTGAGTTCTTATGTGTGGAGCTCTGAGAAGAGAGCCCTGCCATCACATCAACCTTGTGAAGGAAGGGTTGTAAGCGTTTATTGCACTGACTCCAGTTATCTTTGCAAATGTGTAAACTGGCTAAAAAAGAGCTATTTATATATAAATAAAAAAGAGCCACTATGAAGATCCGTATAAGCCATCCAGTTTAAATGGAGCCGTTGGCAGTAAGACTAAATGGTATGAATGTGTTGAATGTTATACCAATGCATTAGTTTATTGGTATTTATAAAATTTCAACAAGAAGGTGACATTTTCCCTTTCTGTGGCCTATGCATCCTTAAAGTACCTATGTAAGGGATTTGTCTCCCTCTGCTTGATATGTTAACTCTTATAGGATTTATTTTAAGCAGTGATTCCATCTGCACTTGATTTACTGTTGCCAGATTTATCTTGCATTTTTAAATGCCTAATCTAGCAGGGGTTTTAAAATATATGAATATGAAGTTAGATTTATCCCCCACTGTTTGTTCTTAGGCATGTAATGGATGTTTGTAAAGGGCGGATAGGTGCCAACAATTATTGTGTTGATTAATGTGAGGGCTGTGCACTACCATTGGTGGTGTTGAAGCATGTAATTTTGCTATATTATATTTTATTGGAATGTTTTTAGATGAAATCTTTTTACAGTCTGAGGAAGTTTGGCCAGGGAGTCAAACGAAAGTGTGCATTGATTAAAAGCAACTAACACATTGGTTGGAGTTTGCCTGTGACAAGTTTGTGTTTCAATTGTATTAGAACTGAATGTAATGTGTACATCAAACTAGATCTGTACAGAAATGCATGTTGAAAAGATACTTTATAAAGTGCTTGTGTTTATGATCATACCACAGCATGCCCTACTGAAACAGAACAGAAATGTACCTGCACTATTGCAACTGTTTAAATGTATATTTTTAACAGTGGAAACTGGAATACTGGTGGTTAACTTCAGAAAAATAGCTGAAATTAAATGACTTTATGGCAACGCAATAACAGATGATATCTTTCAATTTCAATGCAGTGAGGAGACAGTATATAAAACTAGGAACCGTTCGTTATTGTCTTGGAAGTGTTTAATTGTTTTATGACTTCCAGCATCTGTCAAAGATTTGAGGAAAAGCACTTGTCTATGTATTTTTACAGGTAGATGCTAAATGCTACCAGCTGCCATCAATGGTTGTTTTGGGCCTGGGGACTAGAATTCAGATGACAAGAAATTGTATCACTCTGCAAGCTAGTCCAGCAGTAATACATTTCTGTTCTATTCCAGTAGGGCATGCTGTGGTTACATTTTAAGCACAAGCACTTTATAAACTATCTTTTCAACAGACATATCTGTACAAACCTAGTTTGATATACACATGACATACAGTTCTAATACAGTTGTAACACAATAATCTTATACAAATCATGTTGATATTTACAAATGACATATACTTATTCACAAAATTCCAGATAACTATGCTGGCAGTATCTCTCTTTGTCACACTTCTTTCTTCACTTGAAGAATCAAGCTAGTGGCCTTTGAGAAACACTGCTTGTGTGGGATGACCCTATATTGGATTACACTACCCCATACCCCGTCTTGACAGCCCATCTGAGTTGGCATTGCTAACCCCACTGTGGTGCTGTACTCTCATATCATATGCCTGCAATCCTAGTCTCCACCATAGTAATTTAGGATTTTGCTGGATGGCTCCCTGTAGCCATAGATCCCCCTCAGAGTACTCCCACCTTCTACTGCAAATACTTAGCACAGGGGTCTTTCTCTATCATGGTAAGGTTTCAGCATGTTAACATGGTACAGTTTGTGTCTCTGCCTCCTGCCTAGCAGGTCTACCATATAGTTGACGTCACTAACCTTCCTTACTTCTTTGAAGGGACCTTCCCAAGCTGCCTGCAGCTTGTTGAGACTGACAGGAAAGAGAGCCATAACCTGCTGCCCTACAGCATATTCTTTAGCTCAAACATTCCTGTCATACCAGACCTTTTTCCTGCTGTTGGGTTTCTGCCAGGTTCTCCAGGGCCAAGCCCATGAATTCCCTGAGCCTTTTCTTGAGGTTTAGGACATATGCCACAAGGCACTCCTTGTGGGATTCACACTCACCCTCCCACTCATCGGAAATCAGATCTAAAGGTCCCCTCATCATATGCTCATACAGCAATTCAAAGAGTGAAAAACCTGTGGATTCCTGGGGCACTTCTCTGAAAGCATACAACAGATATGGCAAATATTTGCTCCAATCCCTCATAAACTGGTCTGAAAATGCTTGTAGTATGGTCTTTAGTGTAGAGTTTCACCTCTTCTCCAGGCCATTAGTTTGAGGGTGATAGGTGGCGGTCTTTATCTGCTTCATCGCACAGTGCTCCCACAGACAAGCCAGAAGGTGTGACATGAATTTAGCACCTCTGTCAGTCAGTATTTCATTTGGGAAACCTACCCAGCTGAAAATCTCTAACAAAGGATTTGCCAGATATTCTGCCTCAGTGGAGGACAGTGCCACCACCTCAGGGTATCTGGTAGCATAATCTACTGCCACAAGGATATGCTTTTTCCTGTGGAACTTGGGGTACTCAGACACCCCACAATATCCATAACTACCCTTTGAAATGGCTCCTCAATCACAGGGGAAGGCATCAAAGGTGCCTTCACCTTGTCTCCTGCTGTTGACTTTTTGACACTGTGCACAGTTTCTGCAGTATCCTGTTACATCTCTGGGAATTCCAGTCCAATAAAAATTCTGCATAATATGCCTCTTCATATGGTTTATGGTCATAAAACCTGCAAAGATAATGTCATGGTCTATGACTAGAATTTCCAGATGTTAGGCTCTGGGCACTACCAACAGCTGTATTCTCTCACCTTCTAGCCCTTCTTCAGGGGTCCACTCTCTATACAGTAACCCTTTGCCCCAGTATATAGAGCCCCCTTTTTCTTGAGAATCAGGTCCTTCCCATGCTACTTCCCCTCAAGCCTTGTCAAGTTGGTTACTTAGAGCTGAGCCTAACTCTCTCTTTGTAGCCCTTCCCAGCTTACCTTCCCCAGGAAGTCTGGTATCCTCTGACAGTGGTGCCTCACTGTCATCCTGGGCGCTACAACTCATCTCTGTCCTTGCAGTCACTGTGTCCAAAGGAACATCAGTACCCACCAACATCTGTGGCTCACCTTCAGTCTCACTGCTACAGGGCAGCTCCTTTCCTGAAGTAGCCACCTCACCAGTCCTGGCTTCAAGTGTGCAGTCTGTCTGGGTACCCCCCCAGGCTACCAGATCCACATGTTTGTCTCCAAGCCTGACTCCTTATCACTGCATGCACACAAGGTACTTCATTATCAAAATCATTGCCTATCAGGACATCTGCAGGGACATCCTCAAACACACCTACTTACCTTCTTCCTTTCAGTGCTCACAGTCAAGTTGAAGCCTAAACAAAGGCATTTGGAATGGGATCCCTCCTAAAGCTCTGACTGGAGAAGACTGCCCAAGTAAGCAGTGCTCCTCTTTGACCATTGCAGGCTTCACAATGGTTAGGTCAGAGGCTGTGTCTTTCCTAGCAGCATCCTGTTTTCCATCTACTTAGATAGGATATAACCTATTTTGGTAGTTTGGTACCCTTGTTGTCTCCAAACAACTTACTGCTAGCATTCTGTCACTTCTGCTTACTGGGTCCTCCACCTTTTGTTCCCAACCTTGCCTCCATATTCATCTATATGCTACATGGCCCAACTGGTTGCATTTAAAACATTTAACCTTTGGTCCTGGCCATGTATTTGAACTAGTGGCTTCTCCTGCTACTAGCAGACTCTGTTCAGGTTGTTTAGGCTACCCACCATGGGTTCCCCTTCACCCATGTGCAGTACTGGGTATCTCTTTCCTGTGCAGTGATGCCCTGCTTGCTAGGTGAAGATTTCCCTTTTTCCCCAACTCATCTGTGGTCCTATATTCCCTATCTGCCAGCCAGATTGTCATGCCCGCAGACAAAGTGATAAGGGCCTGTTCCCTCATAAAAAGGTCTGCCAACCCTTCAGAAGTGGTTACCTGACACCCATTCACCCACCTATGAAAATAAGTGCTTAACACAACAATATGTTCACACACATGTTCATTTGCCTTGCACCTATGCTCACAAAACTTTTTTTTTTCTATAAGCTTCAGGTGTTAACTTAAAATGCTCTAATAAACAATTGTAACAGTATTATAATTTAAGCAATCAGTGTCAGACAATTTAGCAATTACAGTTTTACCATAGAGTAAGGGGGGTCAGGAACCATACCCAGAGCCCTTGGTCAACATTATACTGCTTACATATCCTATCAAACACATGAATAAAACTAGAAAATTATTACTCTCTGTAAATTGTAGAAGAAATTTATTGACCTTTGTTGCTTCTGGGGTTCAGTAACTCCCTTCCCATTAACCTCCATGACCCTGGTGAAGAGTCAGCATTTCCTTTTCATCTTGCCTCTGTCTCTCATTTTCTTCACCCTCCAGACATCTTATCCTCTCTGCTGATTCTAATGCAGTCTGTTTCTCTTTTTCCTCAGCCTCCAAATGCCTCAGTCTCTGCTGATTCCATTTCCAGATGTTTGGCCTCCAGTTCAAGTCTCTTTAACTTCAAATGGATTTTTAAGTAGGTTGAACTGTCCATTTTCTGAGAGTTGTACTGAAGGCCAGTCTGGCTGTCCTTGTTGCTAGTCTGTGATGCAGCTGTGACTAAGCCTGCAATCATTTCTGCTTTAGTCAGGTTGGCATGCATCAATCCTTTGTCTTGGCACATCTCAGCCAACTGGCTCCTTGTCAGTTTGCCATACTCCTCTATTGACATCATCTGTTCTCCCAGTCTAGCTAATCTAACAAAAAAATAAATAAAACTATTGTGAAATGAAAGTCTGAATGTTCACTGTGTGACTGCTGAAGTGTACAAACACATTCTTTAGTAACCACCATTTACAGGCTACATGAATTCAGTATCCACACCACTGAATCCCAATATGTGGATGTCCCACCAATGCCAACCAATAAATATGATGACCCACCAGTGGATCCGAAATCAAGGGGCTTCAGTCCTCACCACTGGCAAATGTGGAGGATGTATATTGAGGATGGTAATGTACACACACAGTATTTACCAGATGCTGCTCTCTGCATCAAGTGCAATTTCCCTTAAGAGCACATAGAGAACACAATCAGTCTGGGGCTGGTTTCTCCCTCTTCCTTCAGATCCCCAGTAAGAATCCCCACTGGCACATATATAGAGTTGAGATCTAAGCTGAGTGGCCAAGCCAATACCTCTAGCGCCCTCATTGCCCAGCCAGTGCTTCATGTCCCTGCCCAAGTAGCTGACACATGCACTCTTTCAGGTTTGATTTACACACACATACCTGGGAAAGGCTGTCACAGGTTTACTAATTATACCCCCTTTTGCCCAGACTATAAAGTAGTTAATCACTGCCACCAGCCAACGCCTTATCATCTACTTTAAGGCTCTTAACAAAGGGTGTCCAATTTTACTGTGTAATGTTACTATTAATACAAATGGTAGTTTGACCAAGAGCAAGGTTATCAGGAGTGGCCTACACAGTGCCACCAGATAAATATGTAAGCACTCTCAGAACATAAATATCTCTATACAGATCAGCCACAATGAAATGTTTAAATATATATATATATATATATATATATATATATATATATATATATATATATATATATATACTAAAAGAACAAGAAAATACTCAGTGTATAATCACAGTGACTTCAGAGTTCAAAATCAAAGGAAATATTTAAAACAGCATTGCAGGACAGTCTCAAATAAATAAAGAAAAATATCTAAACTAAGCTTTGCTATATTTCTGACTATATCTAAGAGAATTATACTATTCCCTAGTAACTTACTTATTATAGAGCATGGTAGATGTGGTGAATGGATCTTGTAGTTGTCAGGTC
The DNA here is from genome assembly GCF_019279795.1 of Protopterus annectens. Taxonomy (NCBI): domain Eukaryota; kingdom Metazoa; phylum Chordata; order Ceratodontiformes; family Protopteridae; genus Protopterus; species Protopterus annectens. Next base: position 1,428,991,588 of record NC_056726.1, read on the forward strand.
CAAAACAGAATACAGAATGCTGTGTCTTTCTAAGAGACCTCTCAAATTAATATCTCAAATAGTACTGCTGGGCTAGCTTCCAGAATGGCATAATTTCTTGTCATCTGACTTCTAATCCCCAGGTCCCCAAAAAAACATCGATGGCAGTTGGTAGCATTTAGCATCTACCTGTAAAAATACATAGTCAAGGGGATTTTCTCAGATCTTTGGCAGATGCTAGAAGTCATACAACAAAAAAACACTTTCAAGACAATACAGAAAGTTCACTAGTTTTAGACACTCTGTCTCCTTGCTGCATTGAAACTGAAAGATATCATCTTTTATTGCATAGCCATAAAGTAATTTAATTTCAGTTGTTTTTCTGAAGTTAACCTCCTGTATTCCATTTTACACTTTTAAAAGATATATATTTAAACGGTTACAGTAGTGCATGTACATTTCTTTTCTATTCCAGTAGGGCATGTTGTGGTTACATTTTAAGTGCAAGCACAGTTCTAGTACAGTTGTAACACAAGCATCTTACATGAATCATGCTGATATTCACAAATGACATATAGGTTCATAGGTGTGTACTAGGCTAATGGCCCTGGAGCCTTTACAAGCCCAGCCCATAGGATTACCCTGGCACCATGCCACCCGACCTTAGTTTCCAGTGCCTCTGTTGAGTAGAGCCACTGGAGTGATCCCTGGGGTGAATTTTCTATTTCCTATCCACTCATCAAGAATTCTCTTGAAGAGGGCCAGTGAGGTGTTCTGTTTGACATATATGGGAAGTCTATTCCATAGCATGGGTAGTCTCTGGGTTATGAACCTGTCCCTCCAGCAAGTTCTGTTGATTGTGATAATCAAGTTGAGGTCTCTGGAGTGTGTGGTGTGGAGGGATTAGTATTTCATTAGATGTAGCATTTCTAACAGAGCTGGGTCAGACATGGCTTTATAAATCAAGCAAAGATTGCCTCTAAGTAGGTGATATAAGACAGAGAATAGTTGGAGTTGTTTGAGACTGTCTATATAGGACAAGTGTTTAGGGCCTAGTACCCTCTTTGCGAGGTACTTTTGCAGCCTCTCCAGTTGTTGTAGGTGTCTAGAGTGGTACATGCCAAATGGGGCATTGCACTCAATGATTGGCCTAATGAGGGAAGAGTAGAGGGAGACAATGACCTATTTCTACCTGGATGCAAAACCCTTAGTAATGAGATGTGCCACATAGAAGGACATTCTGACCACAGCGGCTGTGTGGTGGTCAAAAGAGAGGGTGCTGTTAACCTGTTTTCCCAGATGTCTAATAAGGCATTCTGTGTTCAGTGGACTACCATCGATGTGGTAGTTCGTGGAAACTGGGTTTTTCCCAAAGGGGATGATGACACATTTTTTGGCATTGAGCTTAATGCCATGGTTCTGACACCAGTCGTTGGTCTCAGTGAGGCCTTTCTGTAGGATGTCAACATAACTTGGGGAGTTAATAATGGCTCCCAACTTGCAATCACCTGTGAACTTTGTCAACCAGAGTCCCTTCATGTTGGCCTGGACTTCTGTGAAGTAGATACCAAACAGGAGAGGACCCAGAACCGATTCCTGTGGGACTCCACTCATGACTCATCTGCAGTCTGACTTGGAGTCAGCTACTTTCATACTGTGGGTTCTATCTGAGAGCCAGTTTGCAACCCACATAGTCATATAGGGATTCCTGCCAAGCTTAGTGAGTTTTTATATGATTCCTGAGTGGGGAATGGTATCAAAAGCTTTGGCCAGATCAAGGTAGGCTGTGTGAGCTACCTTGCCTTCATCCTCAGCCCTGGTGACTGACTCAATGAAGTCGACCAAATTGAGCAGGCATGATTTACCCTTTACAAAATCAAACTGTGTGGGATCCAGAGTTAGGAGATTCCCTATATCCTTGTTTATTAGTTCCATGATGATGCGTTCCATAGCTTTGCATATCAGACTCGACAGACTAATGGGTCGATAGTTCCCAGTGTCTGTAGTTGCTCCTGCTTTGGGGAGAGGGATGACTGTAGCAGTGTGCCATTTGGTAGAGACAAAGCCTGAGGTGAGGCTGTGATTGAACAGGGCACACAGGTGAGGTGCCAGTTCACTCTGTAGTTCATGTAGAACACAGCCAGGGATATTTTCAGGTCCCATAAAACCTGTATTGTTGGCCTTGGGCAGTGCTGTTTTTACCTGTGCAGAAGTAATACTGGGTGCCTGCCAATCTACTGGTATTGTAATTGGTCCTTTGGGTGGGATGGGTAAAGTTGGCACTGAATCTGTCAGCCAGTATATTGGGAATATCTGCTGGCTTAGTATAGGAGGTACCTTTGTGCAGTACCTCAGAGCAAATCTGGGTATTGCCTTGGAAGTTATTTACAAAATTATAGAAGGCCTTGTGGTTGTCTTTACTATCTGCTGTAATTCTGTTTTCATAGCTAGCTTTAGAGAATTTGATGAGGGATCTCAACTTTTTGTTGAGGCTGATAAGGGAGTTTTTCCAGTCTTTGGACTTCATTCTGCATCAGTTTCCTTCTTCTGTTGTACAGTTTGTTTATGGCAGGGGAGCAGCAGATTGGCTTCCTTTTTTTGGAATAGAGCTTCCTGGTTCTATTGGGTATGGTGAGATCCATGCATTTGTGTACGTGTTCATACAGTGCATTGATGTATGAGTCGGCAGTCATGCAACTATTCTCCATTTGCATGGGTGCAGTGAAGTTAGCCATCTCTGTTCTTAGGAGCTCAAAGTTAGCTTTGGATAAGTTTTTCATGGTGGTTACATTTGCAGGGGGGCTGCAAGGGATGTGGATTTCCAAGGTGATTAGTTTTTGGTCAGATCTAACCAGGGAGGAGTTGACTATTGGTGTAGAGCAATGATTGCCCATGTTAGTAATAACCAGGTCAAGGATGTTGCTACCCATAGTTGGGGTAAGAATGAGCTGGTCCAGGGCACTGGAATTAATGAATTTCAGGAAACGTTGGGCAAGTGTACTGATACATGAGTAGTTTTCCCAGTTAATGGAGGGGTAGTTGAAGTTGCCCAGTACGACAGTGTCGGGTTGGACACTAATATTCTCCAGGGTGCTTAGGAACATGGAGTGAGTGTCTTGGAACATGGTTCGGGACCTATAACAGGCTATGACCTGAATTGCTGTCTTACCCAATGCTAGCTGCACCTGAAGTATCTCTGATGCATTATGTTGGGCTACCAGACTAGAGGTGTGCGCATCATTTATGAATATGGAAACACCACCACCTTTGGAGATTTGGTCCAAGATCTGGGGCCGAAAGGTGTGGAATGAGTTATAGACTGGTAGTGCAGGGGTGCTTTCTGCTGCCTTGAACCAGTTCTCTGTTACAGCACAAATGTCGATATTCTCCATTTTAAGGAGTGCTTCAAGTGAGTGCATTTTGAGATTTAGACTTCTAGCATTGAGCAGCAAGACCCTCAGAATGCATTTGTTTGTAGCTGTTATGGTGGTAATTTGGTCTTTGGAATACCACCTAAAAAAGGCACTATAGGGGTGGCAAGAGCTTTGGCCAGTATCCAAAAGCCCATGGGTGACAGATGCAGGTCATCTCTGGCAAAGCATCGAGGTCTGTCAATCATGTCATACCAGGCAGACAGATACTGGATCTCCTTAGAATGACACCAGAAACTTAGTCAATTGTTGAAATCAGCCATTTTCTGTTTGTACTGTAGTATCATTCTGGGTGATGGTAGGATGCTTCTCATAGCTAGGGTCATACCCACCTGGACTGCATAATCCGAGAGCTCCTCCATGCCTCTTTTTATGTAGTCCAGGGAGGTATGTCTCAGGTCATTCACACCCACTTCTACAATGACAGAGTCATATTTGTACCTGTTGTTGTGGACCTGAGTGCATGCATTATTTGGTGGATCCTGGCTCCTGACAGACAGCTGACTGTTACTTTCTCCTTATTCAACCTAGTGAGAGGGACATCAGTGTGCCTCACTATCGAGTTGCCTATGACTAGTGTGCTGCTCATGCTGTTTTGTCTTAGAGGCTTTGGTTGAGTGCCACACGGTTTAGGAGAGTTATCTGTCTCCTGATTAGTGTTGTGTTGTGGTGGCCAAGTGCATTTCTGCCTTGGAGGTCTCTGCTGTTTGGGTAGATTTTTATTGAGAGCCTCCATGAAGGTGGGTGAGTGGTTTGTGTTTTTATGTGAAGGCAGTGCTGATGTGTGTTCTGGAAGGCTATGTGTTCCATGTGGTGTGGTGCAAGTGTTGACCTTCTCCTCTTGACCAGCTATCCCGGTCTTGGCTAGAGATTGTGTGGCCTCCAGTTTGGATATATAAGTGTATCTTGCAAGTCTGAGTTTTGGGAGGTAAGAGGAGAGGGTTTTTGGCGTACATGAGGCAGTTGCTGCATTGCCTCAGGGTGCCTGAGTTCACTAGGTCAATAGGAGAAAGCACAGGGAACTGACCTTTAGACATGCCTGGAGGGGTTGGCATTAATAATAAGTACTTGAGCTGTTTCTTTGTAGAACATTTAGTGCTGGTAGCACTTTTGTGTGCTACAATAATTGCTACAAGAAGTCTGGTATCGTAAAGTGCTAGACTAATAAGCTAGTAAAAACCCAGGAGAGGAGAAAACTAGCAGATCTAATGGAAAAACTGAAGAGCATACTTTGGCACCTCTCAGATGCTTACAAATAGTCCTGGATACAGCAAATCTTTATCTGGACTCGACTAGTTACAGGAAAGGTGGGAAGCAGGTGCAACATGGGCTTTTAAACCAGAAAGTTGAAAGACATGGAAAAACTGCCCAAATGGCCAATAAACTACAAATTCTGAGCCAGAAATCACTCCTCTTGTGGTAGATAGGCTACCTAGTGCTTAACACTCCCATTGATAAGCTAGAAGGCTTCCCTCCAACACAGAAAGGCTTATGGGGCTCAGAAGCTTGCATGCAGTCCTGGATACAGCAAATCTGTATTTGGACTAGATTAGTTACAGGAAAGCCGGGAAAAGTACACACATGGGCTTTTAGACCAGAAAGTTGAAGGAGATGGAAAAAACTACCCAAACGACCAATAAACTACAATTTCTGGGCCAGAAACCACTTCTGTTGTGGTAGATAGGCTACCTAGTGCTTACCACCCCCACTGACAAGCTAGAAGGCTTCACTCCAATACAAGAGGCTTGGGGAGCTCAGAAGCTTACAAACAGTCTTAGATACAGCAAATCTGTATCTGGACTAGACTAGTTATAGGAAAGGTGAGAAACAAGTGGAAATGCAAGCTTTTAAACCAGAAAGTTGAAAGAGATGGAAAAACTGGCCAAATAACCAATAAACTACAATTTCTGGACTAAAAACCACTCTTGTGGTAGATAGTCTACCTAGTGCTTACCACTCCCCCTAATAAACTAGAAGGCTTCCCTCTAATACAGAAAGGCTTGGGGGGCTTAGAAGCTTACAAACAGTCCTGGATACAGTAAATCTGTATCTGGACTAGACTAGTTACAGGAAAGGCAGGAAAAAGCTTAGAATTATTTATTTATTGATTTTTTTTGTTACAGAAAATCAGCTAAAACAGCATTAAAACAATTCATGTGCACTGCACGCTAGCACACTTGAGTGTGTAGCAATATTAAAGCAATTTATTCAAACTGAATTCAATTATTGTTTAATTCAACTCTGAACAGTTAAAAAGTGCCAAAAAATATATTTACCAGCTGAGAAGCACACTCAGTCAGAACACAAAGTAAAGTGGAAAGGGAGAAAGGAGAAACAGAAGATAATTCAAGGTTAAGGGCCTAAGTGGGTTGTCTTACTCAGATGTTTTCTCTGTATTAGGTAGAATGAGCTAATGACACTAGACTGGGAAAGAGCTGGGATAGAGCTGAACAGATGGGACTGGAAGGAGTATCTGAAATCAAAAAATTATCTAACTGTACCCAGCTGAGGGAGCAAATGAGATGAACCCAGGAGGAGTGCTCAAACACAAATTTACAGGAGGGCCAGGCAATTCCAAAGCCACAAAGATTAATATCACAACAAGAACAGGGCGGGAGGGCAATAAACTAACTGCAGAGAGACAATATTAAGTGAAGCAAATAAACAGAAAAATAAAATGCAGTACTATCTTTAACACAATATTTAATTAAACAAATTACCAGAAAAATAAAGTGCAGTACTATTTTTTTAACACTGCAATCCTATCTCAGCTTGTAATACAGTTGATGTAGGTATATAGCAGCTAACCAAACAGCTCAAATATTCAGCTATTCAGCAGAAATAAAGTCACAGATAAGTGACTAAAACATATAAGCACACAAAAACCCTCTAGGCTAAGAGTTCAACACTGAATATCAATGAAGTGAGAACAATAACCCCCACTTACTGCAGAGAGACAGAGAGATCACAATATTCAGTGAAGCAAATAAACAGAAAAATAAAATGCGGTACAATCATTTAACACTGCAAGTTTTTACTTATCTCAGCTTGTAATACAGTTGATGTAGGTACATTCAGCTAACCACCTTGGATCCCAGTAACTACAGCCCCATCAGTCTGATGAGCCTGATCTGCAATGTATTTTCATGAAACTTATAAGCAAAGACATTGGCAACCTTCAAACACTGGACCCCATGCAGTTTGGGTTCATGAAGGGCCTATCTTGTCTCCTGAACCTGATTGACTTCTTTGAATCAGTCTCCAGGGCCATGGACAAGGGTAAGGTTGTCCTCACAGCCTATCTGGACCTCGCCAAGGCCTTTGACACCATCCCTCACTCTGGAATCATAGATAAACTTACTAAGTTGGGCATTAGTCCCTATGTCACTCAATGGGCTGCCAACTGACTTACTGACAGAACCCACACTGTAAAAGTAGCCGACTCCAAATCCAGCTCCAGACACATGACAAGTGGAGTACCTCAGGGTTCAGTCCTAGGACCGCTCCTGTTTGGCATCTGCTTCTCTGAAGTACAGGCCAACACTAAGGGACTCTGGCTAACAAAGTTTGTAGATGACGGCAAACTGGGAGCCATTAATGAATCCCCAAATGATGTGGATATTCTACAAAAGGGCCTTACAGAAACAGATGCTTGGTGCCAGAGCCATGGGCTCAAGCTCAATGCCAGGAAATGTATAGCTATCTCCTTTGGGAAAAAAAACATGTAGCCATGAATTATCACATAGGTAGAAGTACACTAAACACAGAAAGTGTGATAAGAGACTTAGGGACACAGGTGGACAGTGGTCTCACCTTCAATAACCACATCGCCACAACAGTCAGGAAATCCTTCTATGTGGCACACCTCATCACTAAGGGCTTTTCATCCAGAAAAAAAGCAGGTCATTGTCCCACTGTACTCATTCCTCATTAGACTCATTATAGAATACACCGCCCCATTTGGTATGTACCTCTCAAGACATCTGCAACAACTGAAAAGGCCACATAAATACCTCACTAAAACAATCATAGGCCTAAAGCAGATGTCCTATGCTGACCTTCTAAAAAAGTTCCACCTATACTCTGTTGCATATCATCTACTCAGAGGCGATCTCTGCTTAACATACAAGGCCATGTCAAACCCAGACCTGTTAGACATGCTACAGTTAAAAAAATCCCAATCCCTCAGAGACACATGCTCCAAGGATCTAAAGCTTGTCATCACAATAAACAAAACATGCTGGAGGGATAGGTTCCTGACCCATAGACTCCCCAGACTCTGGAATATACTGCCTATATATTTCAAGCAGAGTGCCTCTTTGGCCTCTTCAAAAGAACCTTGATGATTGGATGGGAAATAGGAAATTCACCCTGGGGATCACGTCAGTCGACCTGCTAGACAGGGGTCCAGGGAAATTAATACTATGGGAAGAAATATCCAGGAAATTGTTATGGCTAGGCTTGTATAGGCCCTAGGGCCAATAGCCTAATACCAACCTATGAACCAAACAGTTCAAATATTCAGCTATTCAGCAGTAATAAATTCACAGATAAGTGACTAAAACTTATAAGCACAGAGAAACCCTCTAGGCTAAGAGTTCAACACTGAATATCAATGAAGTGAGAGCAATAACCCCCACTTACTGCAGAGAGACAGATCACAATATTCAGTGAAGCAAATAAATAAACAGAAAAATAAAATGCAGTACTGTCTTTTACACAATATTCAATGAAACAAATAAACAGAAAAATAAATTGCAGTACTATATTTTAACACTGCAAGTTTGTATTTATCTCAGCTTGTAATACAGTTGATGTAGGTATATAGCAGCTAACCAAACAGATCAAATATTCAGCTACTCAGCAGAAATAAATTCATAGATAAGTGACTAAGACTTACAAGCACAGAGAAACCATCTAGGCTAAGAGTTCAACACCAAATATCAATGAAGTGAGAACAATAACCCCCACTTACTGCAGAGAGACAGAGAGATCACAATATTCAGTAAAGCAAATAAAAAAACAGAAAAATAAAATGCAGCACTATCTTTAACACAGTATTCAATGAAACAAAGAGAAAAATAAAATGCAGTACTATCTTTTAACACTGCAATTTTGTACTTAACTCAGCTTGTAATGCATTTGATGTAGGTATATAGCAGCTAACCAAACAGCTCAAATATTCAGCTATGCAGCAGAAATAAATTCATATATAAGTGACTAAGACTTATAAGCAAGTACAGAGAAACCCTCTAGGCTAAGAGCTCAACACCAAATACCAATAAAGTGAGAACAATAACCCCCACTTACTGCAGACAGACAAAAAGATCACAATATTCAGTGAAGCAAATGAACATACAACACAAGCATAACTCTCACCTTCTTCTTCTTAATTTTAGTTTTTCTACTGATTCAACAGAGGGGGTGGAGCTATGAACTAAAATTTCTATTTAAGGAGTAAACTAAAACATTTCAGAGCTTTACCAGAAAGGCTCATCCAGACTCTGCTACACTTTGCTGTGAAGGAAAGGTTAGTTTGCTTTTATTTTTTGTATTACTGTATTGCCTTTCTATATTTTGAATACTATAGTTTGTTTTCTTTACCTTGTGTTTTGCTTGCAGAATTTTTTCCTGCCCTCCCACCCATTTAAGTTGTCTTGTTAAATATCACTGTCTTTCTAGTTGCCCGCCTCTTATGTTAATCTGACCATATATCTCATTTCTCTCTACTTTCACTGGTTTATGTGAGTAATCACAAAATCATCATTTTTGAAATCCCACCCTTCAATTATTTAAATGTATTGGCCATCCTACAGTATTTCATAGTACCAAAATACAAAAGTGACCACACCTTTCAATCCATCTTGCTGTTTTAAAAATAGTAACTCTCCACTAAACCTTAACTTTTTAAACAGGTAAAACTCAAGTTACCTACTTTCACATCTAACCTCTCTAGTGCACACTGCAGAGTGCATTCTTCTCAATCTTACCTTTAAGCATCCCTGTGACTAGCACTTTCTCTAATACCTGCTGGAAAGCACTAGGAAGCCTTAAACTCATACAGACACTGAACTTTCCTTGTTAACAAGGAGAAATTAATAGTAAGCACTAAACAGCCTATAATTGCAAAGTACCTTGCTAAGGAAACAGCTCCTATACTTTACAAAGAAAAAAAAAAGCCCCAAACCAGGCATGTCCAAGGGTCAGCTTCCGGTGATTTCTCCTGTCCACCTGGTGAATCTGGGCATACTGGGGCAATGCAGCAATTGCCTCATGTACATAGACAACCCTCTCCTCCTACCACCCAACACTACAACCTGTGAGAGATGCACTTACATAGCCAAAATGGAAGCAAAGCTCTCTCCACCCAAGATTGTGCTAAACAGTCAAGAGGAGAAGGTTAACACCCACACTACACCTCAAGCAACACATAGCCCTTCTAAACCCGCACCACCAACACCCACATTTAGCAACACTAAATCCACATATGCAGAGGCCTTTAACTGTAACCTGCCCAAGCAACAAAGACCTCTGAAGCTGAAACGCAAACAAACACCAATCACAACCAATGTGTCACATAGTTCACAACACCAGTGTGCCACCCAGCAACAGCCACTAAGGCAAGACAATGTACCTAACACTTTAGTCATAGGTGACTCTATAGACCGGCACACTTATGTCCCTCTCACCAGGTTGAATAAGGAGAAAATTACAGTCAGCTGCCTGTCGGGTGCCAGTATCCGCCACATAACGCATGCACTCAAGTCACTCCACAACAAGTACAAATATGACTCTGTCATTGTCCATGTTGGAGTGAATGACTTGAGACGTACCTCCCTGGACTACATGAAAAGAGACATGGAAGAGCTCTCAGATCATGTGGCCCAGGCAGGTATGACCCTAGCCCTGAGTAGCATCCTGCCTTCGCCCAGAATGATACCACAATATAAGGATAAAATGATTGACTTCAACAATTGGCTAAGCTTATGGTGTCATTCAAAGGGGATCCAGTATCTGTCTGCCTGGGATGACATGATTGACAGACCACGATGCTTTGCCAGAGATGTTCTGCACCTGTCACCCCTGGGATTCAGGTTACTGGCTAAGGCTCTTACCACCCCTATAGTGCCTTTTTTAGGCAAACTTAAAAGGACAAAACCACCACCGTAACAGGTACAAGCATGCAAAATCTGAAGGTAATGCTACTCAATGCTAGAAGTCTAAACCTCAAAATGCACTCTCTCGGGGCACTCCTAAAAATGGAGAACATCGATATTTGTGCAGTAACTGAGACCTGGTTCAAGGCTCCAGAGAGCACTCCTGCAATATCAGGCTACAACTCTTACCACACTTTTCGGACACCAAACCAGGACCGAAACACTAAAGGTGGAGGAGTGTCAATATTCACCAAGGATATTCACACCACCAGGCTAGTTGCCCAACACAATGCATCTGAAATTCTCCAGGTGCAACTAACACTAGGTAAGACTGCAATCCAAATTGCAGCTTGCTACAGATCCCCCACCATACCCCAAGATTCTCACTACACCTTTCTAAATATACTGGAAAATATTAAGATAGAACCAAACACCCTAATACTGGGTGATTTTAACTACCCTGCCATTAACTGGGAAAACTACTCCTGTCCCAACACCTTTGCGCAACGGTTCTTGGAATTCATAAATTCCAATGCCCTGGATCAACTAATCCATAGTCCCACCAGGGGCTCCAATATCCTAGACCTGGTCATTACCAACATGGGAAATCAATGTTCCATACCTATGGTCACCCCTCGTTAGTCAGGTCTGACCATAAGCTAATCACCTTTAACATCCACATCCCACCCCCACCCCCCAGTAAAGAAACCACCATAGAAAACTTCTCCAAAGCCAACTTCATGCTACTCAAGTCAGAAGTGACAAACTTCATGACACCCATGCAGACAAGAACTGAAAGTTCAACTGCTGAATCCTACACTAAGGCACTGTACGAGCACATCCACTCATGCATGAATCATGCCATCCCAAATAGAACCAAAATGCTCTCATCCAAAAAAAGGAAGCCAATCTGGTGGTCCCCTGCCATAAACAAACTTTACAACAAAAGGAAGAAACTTTTGCAGAAAAGAGGAAAATCCCAGGATGCAAAAAACTCCCTTACTAGCCTCAGTAAGAAACTGAGATGCCTCATAAAATCCTCCAAAGTTAGTTACGAAAATAAAATTGTCAAAGATTCCAAAGACAACCACAAAGCATTCTATAACTATGTCAAGAATCTAAATGGCAATGCTCAGATCTGCTCTGAACTGAGACAGAATGGCATTAAATATACTGATCTGAAGGATATTGCCAATATCCTGGCAGATTGATTCAGTGCCAACTTCACCCCCCTCTCACCCCCTAAATGGCCCATCTCAATACCGGAAGATTGCCAAATTCCAGTAATAATGGCCACACAGGTACAAAACGCACTCTCTAAAGCCAAGAATACAGCATCCATGGGACCAGATGACATCCCAGGCTGTGTACTACATGAACTACAATATGAACTGGCACCTCACCTAAGTGTCATGTTTAATCATAGCCTCACCTCAGGTTTCATGCTCACTGAGTGGCGCAGAGCTACAGTTATCCCAATCCACAAGGGGGGATCCACCTTGGATCCCGGAAACTACCATCCCATCAGTCTGACAAGCCTTATCTGCAAGGCCATGGAGCGTATTATCATGGAACTTATAAACAAAGACATTGGCAACCTTCAAACACTGGACCCCACCCAGTTTGGGTTTGTGAAGGGCCGATCTTGTCTCCTAAACCTGATTGACTTCTTTGAATCAGTCTCCAGAGCCATGGACAAGGGTAAGGTGGTCCACACAGCCTATCTAGACCTTGCCAAGGCCTTTGACACCATCCCCCACTATGGAATCATAGATAAACTTACTAAGTTGGGCATTAATCACTATGTCACCCAATGGGTTGCTAAATGGCTTACTGATAGAACCCACACTGTAAAAGTAGCCGACTCCAAATCCAGCTCCAGACAAGTGACAAGTGGAGTACCTCAGGGTTCAGTCCTGGGGCCGCTCTTGTTTGGCATCTACTTCTCTGAAGTACAGGTCAACACTAAGGGACTCTAGCTAACAAAGTTTGCAGATGACTGCATGGTGCCAGAGCCATGGGCTCACGCTCAATGCCAAGAAATGTATTGTTATCCCCTTTGGGAAAAAACATGTATCCATGAATTACCATATAGGTGGCAGTACACTAAACACAGAAAGTGTGATAAGAGACTTAGGGACACAGGTGGACAGTGGTCTCACCTTCGATAACCACATCGCCACAACAGTCAGGAAATTTTTCTGTGTGGCACACCTCATCACAAAGGGCTTTTCATCCAGTAAAAAGGAGGTCATTGTCCCACTGTACTCATCCCTCATTAGACCCATTATAGAATACAATGCCCCATTTGGTATGTACCTCTCAAGACATCTGCAACAACTGGATAGGCCTCAGAAATACCTCACTAAAAGAATCACAGGCCTAAAGCAGATGCCCAACGCTGACCACCTTAAAAAACTCCAGCTATACTCTGTCGCATATCATCTACTCAGAGGTGATCTCTGCTTAACATACAAGGCCATGTCAAACCCAGAGCTGTTGGACATGCTACACTTAAAGAAATCCCAATCCCTCAGAGCTACATGCTCCAGGGATCTAAACCTTGTCATCACAATAAACAAAACATGCTGGAGGGATAGGTTCCTGACCCAGAGACTCCCCAGACTCTGGAATTGATTGCCCATACATGTCAAGCAGAGTGCCTCTTTGGACCTCTTCAAGAGGAACCTTGACGATTGGATGGGAGAAAGGAAATTCACCCCAGGGATCACGTCAGTCGCCCTGCTAGACAGGGGTCCAGGAAAGTAAATAATGTGGGAAGAAATAGCCAGGGAATTGTTATGGCTAGGCTTGTATAGGCCCTAGGGCTGATAGCCTAGTACCAACCTATGAACCTATGAACCTATGATTTTCTTACAGCCTTAAATACAAACTTGGATTTGTAAGGTTTTCCACAAAGTGTAGGCTACACGCACACTTAATGTAATCTTTGTGTCTTTAGAAAGCACAAAAAATGTGGTATATATATTTTTGAATGCAGATTGTGCACACAGTGCACTTTTAGTTTAGGCATTATTAAATTTGGCTTATAGCATCTAGGAATTGTAGGAATAAAAGTAAACTTAGTGTAATATTTAAAAGGCCAGTAGAAATAGATATTCACATTTCTGATTGTGATAATGAAACAGATATTATTATTCAGTTGCAAAAGATAACCTTTTGAGGAGGCAAATTTATTTTAAATGCCTGTGCTTCATGGTCTGCCTGAGCAAAATTTATTAGTACTATTTTAGCATGATTAAAAATTCCCTTTTATTATTGCATTATAGCTGGGATTTGAAATAGAGAGCCAAATTCAGTTTTGACAAAAAACTTAATCCAACATTAAATGTTATCATAGAAATATTGGGAACACATGATAATACTGACCTGTATAAGCACCTACACTGTAGAAAACTTATATAGTCATTCTTTTCACATACATATAAGTCATGGACATTTAAATGTCAAATTAATAGAGTTTTGAATGTGTTTTATGTGAAGCTACATATTACGGATAATTTTCAAATATTTCCCTAATAAATCTGAAATAATTTCTTAGAAAGATTTAAAATGGAAAGTTAGTTTTAAAATTATATAAGTAATTGATATGCTGGACATGTACATGTACACATGTGCACGTGAGCATATACACATAACTATGTTTGCAGATAATATTTACTTTTAAATTTCTTCTCACGATGTTCTAATAATTTAAATATAATTCATATGTAGATTGATTATAAATATTAACAAAATGCTAAATATTTGATAATAGTTCATTTATTTGAATAACCATGTAAATGATTCATTTACCTTTGACTTCTATTCATTTGACAAATGATTTAAAAAATATTTGTATCAAACCTATGTAGAATTATAAATGTCCATGTAAAGAATTGACTTAGCAGTTGAAATTGGATTAAAACAGACCTAAACACAAGATATCTAGTTAAACTTTTACTGTTGCTGAAAGTTTTGATTATTAAAATTATATTTTTCTAGTTACATTTTTTATTATAGCTTTAATTCAAAATATGCATATTTTTTTTCCAAAAGAATTCAATAAAAAATAAAAAAAATACATAGGTTGATAACTGAAAAATCTCAAAGAGTTTAAAATTATCAGAATGTTCCTGTTACTGTTTAATAGCTAGGCCATGCTATTAAATTCAAGGTGGTTAACCATCTTATCAGTAATAAAGCTGGTGATCTGATGTAGCTATATAAATGGATTAATTTTCTTAAAAAAGGTTCATGAATTCCCAGATCTTAAATAATACTTCAACACACTGACATTGGATTATATGAAAATTGGAAAAGTAATTATCAGCATAACTGAAAGTTTATAGATGGTAATATGCCTACTAGAATTAAATACTGTTAATATATTTTAATACTTGTTGTAAATAATCCAGGTATTATAGTTGGAAAAGAAATTATGCCATTAGAATGTTTTTCCTATCTAACAGACTTTACTTTTAAGATTATGGTACTGGTGCTCAAGTGACTCCCATGCCCTTCTATGCATAAATAATCTACCTATGTGCATTTATGGGTCTACTTTGAATGATCAGCTGTCAGATAGGTGACTTTCAAATAACAGACACAAAAAGAATGAAGCTGCAGAAAACCGAATGTCAGCTTTTCATGACTACGTAAGCACTTGACCAACTATTCACAAATCTAATGCCGAGGTAAGTATAACCCACCTAGGTGGAGGGTTGTGCCCCCCACACCCACCCCCAACTAAATATATCAACTCTGGGATCACACTACAGTGGAGAACAGGGCATGTCAGCCAAGTGTTTACTTAACATTGTGAAAAGCTGCCATTCAGATTTCTGCAGTTTCATTCTTTTTGTCATTCGAAGTACACACACACACACACACACACATATACATGTAAACACACACAAGGGTGGGGTAAAACACAGAGAAAAATACCAGAAATGTCAAGCAGTTGTCATATATCCCAATCAATGCATATTCCCACATAAATATTTAGATTTCCCACATCTACTGTTTCATTAAAGGTCATTCTCCTCAATATCATACACATTATGCAAATAGTGTGACAGTAGCAAAGCTGCTTTAAGCATTACAGGTCATGATATGTCTATGTAACCTGAGTAAAATGTTATTCTACAGTATTGTATTCTATGGTATTGATTGCAGAATAATAAATATTAAGCAATATGGAAGAATTGTTAATGTTTGGATTTAAACCTAAAGACATCTGTCTTTACAGAACAATTGACATACTGCAAGAGCTATTTGCACAGGTACATACAAATTGCACATGTTGAGCATGACTACTCATGTATTCCTCTATCAGAAATGTATGAACTGGTGCCCAAAGAGCTGATTTATAAAATCATAATATGCATAATAATATGCACTTACATAGCCAAAATGGAAGCAAAGCTCTCTCCACCCAAGATTGTGCTAGATAGTCAAGAGGAGAAGGTTAACACCCACGCTACACCTCAAGCAACACATAGCCCTTCTAAATCCACACCACCAACACCCACACATAGCAATACTAAATCCACATATGCAGAGGCCCTTAACTGTAACCTGCCCAAGCAACAAGGACCTCTGAAGCTGAAACGCAAGCAAACACCAATCACAACCAAAGTGTCACATAGTTCACAACACCAGTGTGCCAACCAGCAACAGCCCCTAAGGCAAGACAATGTACCTAACACTTTAGTCATATGTGACTCTATAGTCCGGCACACTGATGTCCCTCTCACTAGGTTGAACAAGGAGAAAATTACAGTCAGCTGCCTGTCGGGTGCCAGGATCTGCCACATAATGCATGCACTCAAGTCACTCCACAACAAGTACAAATATGACTCTGTCATTGTCCATGTTGGAGTGAATGGCTTGAGACGTACCTCCCTGGACTACATGAAAAGAGACATGGAAGAGCTCTCGGATCATGTGGCCCAGGCAGGTATGACCCTAGCGCTGAGTAGCATCCTGCCTTTGCCCAGAATGATACCACACTATAAGGACAAAATGATTGACTTCAACAATTGGCTAAACTTCTGGTGTCATTCAAAGGGGATCCAGTATCTGTCTGCCTAGGACGACATGATTGACAGACCACGATGCATTGCCAGAGATGGTCTGCGCTTGTCGCCCCTGGGATTCAGGTTACTGGCTAAGACTCTTGCAACCCCTATAGTGCCTTTTTTAGGCAAAGTTCAAAGGACAAAACCACCACCGTAACAGGTACAAGCATGCAAAATCTGAAGGTAATGCTACTCAATGCTAGAAGTCTAAACCTCAAAATGCACTCTCTCGAGGCACTCCTAAAAATGGAAAACATCGATATCTGTGCAGTAACTGAGACCTGGTTCAAGGCTCCAGAGAGCACCCCTGCAATACCAGGCTACAACTCTTACCACACTTTTCGGACACCAAACCAGGACCGAAACACTAAAGGTGGAGGAGTGTCAATATTCACCAAGGATATTCACACCACCAGGCTAGTTGCCCAACACAATGCATCTGAAATTCTCCAGGTGCAACTAACACTAGGTAAGACTGTAATCCAAATTGTAGCTTGCTACAGATCCCCCACCATACCCCAAGATTCTCACTACACCTTTCTAAACATACTGGAAAATATTAAGATAGAACCAAACACCCTAATACTGGGTGATTTTAACTACCCTGCCATTAACTGGGAAAACTACTCCTGTACCAACACCTTTGCCCAACGGTTCTTGGAATTCATAAATTCCAACACCCTGGATCAACTAATCCCTAGTCCCATCAGGGGGTCCAATATTCTAGACCTGGTCATTACCAACATGTGAAATCGATGCTCCACGCCTATGGTCACCCCCTCGTTAGTCAGGTCTGACCATAAGCTAATCACCCTTAACATCCAGATCCCACCCCCACTCCCCAGTAAGGAAACCTCCATAAAAAACTTCTCCAAAGCTAACTTCATACTACTTAAGTCAGAAGTGGCAAACTTCATGACACCCATGCAGACAGGAACTGAAAGTTCAACTGCTGAATCCTACACTAAGGCACTGTACGAGCACATCCACTCATACATGAATCATGTCATCCCAAATAGAACCAAGGTGCTCTCATCCAAAAAAAGGAAGCCAATCTGGTGGTTCCCTGCCATAAACAAACTTTACAACAAAAGGAAGAAACTGTTGCAGAAAAGAGGAAAATCCCAGGATGCAAAAAACTTCCTTACAAGCCTCAGTAAGAAACTGAGATCCCTCATAAAATCCTCCAAAACTAGTTACGAAAATAAAATTGCCAAAGATTCCAAAGACAACCACAAGGCATTCTATAATTATGTCAAGAATCTAAATGGCAATGCTCAGATCTGCTCTGAGCTAAAACAGAATGGCATTAAATATACTGATCCCAAGGATATTGCCAATATCCTGGCAGATCGATTCAGTGCCAACTTCACCCCCTCTCACCCCCTAAATGGCCCATCTCAATACCAGAAGATTGCCAAATTCCAGTAATAATGGCCACACAGGTAAAAAACGCACTCGCCAAAGCTAAGAATACAGCATCCATGGGACCAGATGACATCCCGGGCTGTGTACTACATGAACTACAAAATGAACTGGCACCTCACCTAAGTGTCATGTTTAATCATAGCCTCACCTCAGGATTCGTGCCCACTGAGTGGCGTACAGCTACAGTTATCCCACTCCACAAGGGGGGATCCACCATGGATCCCGGAAACTACCTTCCCATCAGTCTGACAAGCCTTATCTGCAAGGCCATGGAGCGTATTATCATGGAACTTATAAACAAAGACAATGGCAATCTTCAAATACTGGACCTACCCAGTTTGGGTTTGTGAAGGGCCGATCTTGTCTCCTGAACCTGATTGACTTCTTCAAATCAGTCTCCAGAGCCATGGACAGGGGTAAGGTGGTCCACACAGCCTATCTAGACCTTGCCATGGCCTTTGACACCATCCCCCACTCTGGAATCATAGATAAACTTACTAAACTGGGCATTAATCCCTACGTCACCCAATGGGTTGCTAACTGGCTTACTGAAAGAACCCACACCTTAAAAGTAGCAGACTCTAAATCCAGCTCCAGACAAGTGACAAGTGGAGTACCTCAGGGTACAATTTTGGGACCGCTCTTGTTTGGCATCTACTTCTCTGAAGTACTGGTCAACACTAAGGGACTCTGGCTAACAAAGTTCGCAGATGACTGCAAACTCGGAGCCATTATTGAATCCCCAAATGATGTGGATAATCTATAAAAGGGCCTTACAGAAACAGATGCTTGGTGCCAGAGCCATGGGCTCAAGCTCAATGCCAAGAAATGTATAGTTATCCCCTTTGGGAAAAACATGTATCCGTGAATTACCATATAGGTGGCAGTACACTAAACACTGAAAGTGTGATAAGAGACTTAGGGACACAGGTGGACAGTGGTCTCACCTTCGATAACCACATCGCCACAACAGTCAAGAAATCCTTCTATGTGGCACACCTCATCACTAAGGGCTTTTCATCCAGAAAAAAGTAGGTCATTGTCCCACTGTACTCATCCCTCATTAGACCCATTATAGAATACAACGCCCCATTTGGTATGTACCTCTCAAGACATCTGCAACAACTGGAAAGGCCACAGAAATACCTCACTAAAAGAATCACAGGCCTAAAGCAGATGCCCTATGCTGACCGCCTTAAAAAACTCCAGCTATACTCTGTTGCATATCGTCTACTCCGAGGCAATCTCTGCTTAACATACAAGGCCATGTCAAACCCAGAGCTGTTGGACATGCTACACTTAAAGAAATCCCAATCACTCAGAGCCACATGCTCCAGGGATCTAAACCTTGTCATCACAATAAACAAAACATGCCGGAGGGATAGGTTCCTGACCCAGAGACTCCCCAGACTCTGGAATAGATTGCCCATACATGTCAAGTAGAGTGCCTCTCTGGCCCTCTTCAAGAGGAACCTTGATGATTGGATGGGAGAAAGGAAATTCACCCCGGGGATCATGTCAGTTGCCCTGCTAGACAGGGGTCCAGGGAAGTAAATGGTGTGGGAAGAAATAGCCAGAGAATTGTTATGGCTAGGCTTGTATAGGCCCTAGAGCTGATAGCCTAGTACCAACCTATGAACCTATGAACCTATGAACTGCTAATATGAAAAAGCAAACATTCATACTTGAACCCATACTTACCCCATACCTCTCTGTGGCATTGCAGTCTCTGTTGCTGCACCCCCCCATTTCTTTCAATCTGTGTACAATATTCATATACAGTAACAGAAACAAAAAAAACAAAGAAAAAAATTAACATCTGTTTGCACTGGTACGTCATGGAATTGTATTGCTTGATTATAGGTTACTATACTTACACAATTAAAGTAGCTTATGCGACTTGAAATATTCTTCCTATTGGCAAAGCAGGTCCTCATTTTACCTTTTTAAGTGACTATAATGGTGACAGCATTTTCACCTTTGCATGAGATGTCATTTGCACTAGTGATAGCCTTGCCTATGCTGTTTCAAACCACAGCTGTGTACTGTGACACAGAATAGCTTCCCGCTGCATAAGCATTCAGCTGTAACATTTAGCAAGGAGTCCAACAAAAATCTTGGGCTACTTCTCACATCACCTGTATGATATAAATGGAGTATTAACTTCACGAGTGTCTGCCGTGTCTTCTTCAAGATCTCTGGAAAAAATCAGAAAGTTGACAACCAACACACATCTCACATTTGCCAGCCTGTGTGCAATGATGGACAAGCTAAAACAATTCATTTGCATGAAAGAAAGCAGAGAAATGGGCTGGAATAAAATGAATATAGTATTTCTACTTTAGGTGAGAAACATGGCTATAAAACCTGGCCATGTGTGCTCCACGGAGACTTCAGCAAATGCTGATAATGTTCATATCTTAGTTACACTTTATATGATATAATTGCCACCTCTGGGCATGTACTCTGGGATGGTTGACAGCATTCATAACATAAACATTGTCACAAATAAATATGATCTAAAAATCTCCATTGCAGTCATGTGTGGTTAAGATGTTTACTTTACACACACAGGATAAAGGCTATGATTCTCACCTTTGAAAGGGGAATTGGCTAGGCTTAAAATGCCTCATGAGGGCAGTTAGCTAAGTACTTGCTTATGAAACTCTGAACCTATGATGTTGCTGTTATTAAGTGTTGACCTTGTGTAAATTTTAAGTAATAAACAATGCCTTGGTGGCACATAAAATGTAAAAAATTGTGAGTGATATTACCTTGGAATTTAACTCATGATAAAAAGAAACATGAACTTCTGAATTCTGAATATTAACTGCTCACACTACATGAGAACTGACATTCATTAGATGATATTCACATACATCTGACAACCCTGAAAGTTTTGCCATTTGAGGTGTTCTGTTACTGGAGTAACAATTTGCATTTATTTTTATATTATATTCAATACTAACTTATGTTAGCTGAGAATGAATGCATCTGTTTGGCCAATGGCAAAGTTTTAGTTCATCTGTACTTGTTTTCTGACTTTTTGACATAGGATTGATGCACCCATTTTGTACATTAATTCTTGCATGCTGTCAGTGCTCTATACCAACCGCCACACAAACAGTAAGAAACAATTTTCGTACTTTTGACTTTGTGTGTGATATATTTTTGTTTTCAATGACAACGTGATGCATTTATGGTATAACACATATTGATGAAGGGGCCATTCAAAGTTTACAGGAAGTGATGTTCTCCATAGCATATATCAGTACAGTGTACACTTGGGATAATTAGAAATATATTCCTGTGAAGTCATGTTCATACATATTTTGAAAGCAGTCTTGTTGTACTCATCATATTTTGCTAATTCATTATCTTGCTAATTTTACTACTTAATACTTTTGCACATGTAGTACAATATAATTAGTATAAGAAGCCTTTTTATTTTATGTATAGCTACTAATTATATAGTTTGACTTTGTAAAATTTATTTTAATTGTATTCTACCTGACATTGCTGATATTTGCATTGATGTTTATATTATTTTCAATATTAACTGATGCCAGGAGAGAAAGAGTGTATTTGGCGATAAAAGATTCTAATTGTACTGCATGTCCTGAAGCTTTTCTCCTAGGGCCTCCACTGTAAAGGAGCCTTTGTGTCCAGATGGACATCCCTGGTCAACAAATGTAAAATAAATAAATGAATAAAATGTCCCCAGGCCTTCACTGAAAGGAACCTTTGTACTCAGCTGGATTTTCCCAGTCAACAAATGTGAAATAAATACAATGTACTGTTTTTCACAGCATGCACATAGAAGTGCATTTTTACTATAATCAGTGCTGAGTCCCACAGCTGACACAGATCTCATTTCTCTTCTTTAGCATCCATAAAAACAATTATATTGCTACATTCACCTTTTAAATTGCACAAAAACAAGCATCACACATGTATTATGTCCCATGCATGTCTACTCTCCCTAACATGGTTTCAAACCCTGAACTGCTGCTGCTATTTAGAACATACTGCTTTAACACATTGAGCAATTAAAAATGCTATACAACATATGTAGTTTCTGCATTCAGAAATATCTAAACTGTTAAGTAAGGTACACAGCAGCCATTCTCATTTGCTCAGCTGACAACCAAGGCTTTGCGCATTTAAGAGAAATTTTGAGTTTTTGCCATAGGATGTAAACTGTCATTCATTGAAGGGCACTGGTAACTGATACCAATGCAGAACGCTATCTGCCACATGAAGGAAGAAGCCAAAAAATGTATTCAGAAATCAATGTGATGATTTCTCAGATTTGTGGCTTTGCATAAATAAAATGTTTACAATAAGGTTCTCTACATTCACAAAGATGAACCTTCACTAGATGTAAACCAGGCACCTATAGCATTATAAAGCAGCATTGACATATTAACATGTAATGCCACCTGAGCATTTACAAATTTAGTGAAAGGCAATAATGTACTCATCATTGTACTTCTGACATTAACATTTGTTCTGTATCTGTGTTATCACACAGCTGTCATTTGTGCTGTCACAGTACAACTGTGTCAATGTCATCCTTGCTGAAGTGAGAATAGTAAATCAGGACAGGCTATAAACAATTGTCTGCAAGAGAAGAGTTTCTGATTTCCAACTGTGTGCATTACTGCATTGTATCGCCTTAGTATCAGCAATGTATTACATTTTGCCATGAGTACAATGTGTCTTTTCCTGTATTCTTAAGTGTTGTATACTATATATACACACTATGAGTTACAGCCACTCTGTCATCACAGACACCTAATCTTCTTACAAAATGTTAACTAAAGTATGTAACAAGGTCCTCTGCTAAGTCTGTAAATGCAACTTAAACCTTCTCAGAAAGGTTTTTCTCACTATCACACACTCTGAAAGTCTACTTCTCATTAGCAGGAGTGATAAAGAATTAATTTAATGTACAGAACTGCTTATGTGTCATACTTGCAAGCCATTGCCTACCAAAGGTCTTAATACTTGCTCTTTTTCTGCTCAGGTGTGAGTATATTTTGTAGGTACTAAAACCACGTTTAGTTTCCCATGTCATTGAACAGATGGTGTGATTCAGGTATAATAATAAGCTCAGACCTAATTAACATATTCAACATGCAAGGGGTGGTTAATCTACATGATATAAGCAAAACATGCTGATATATGGAACTTCTATCAGTGTCGCAAGACTGTGTGGTTTCCCAAGTGCTGCAAAACAAAACTGCTATGGACAAAACAGTTGTTGGATCTGCAGTACTTTTTGAAAAACTGTAGGAAATCTTTCAAGGTATGCAATGTTTTTTTACAAGTACTGCTTCCAAGATTGTATTCTGAATCCTTTTTGGGCAAAGAGTGCTGCATAATCTTGCAAAGTTGTATTTTTGTAATGAATAAACAAACATTTGTTATTGCAGTTGCCATTTATTGGCACACACTGCAAGTTTTAAACCCCTGCTTACCTGAATCCACTCTCTACAGAGTCATCTATTAATTGATCAAGCCACAGGAGAAATCTTGCTAGAAATGTTACACAGCAGACATTTCTAAGGATGACTTTTTCACTGTGCTGAAGACAAGTGACCGACCTAAAAGTGAGTGCAGGAGTTGGGTGAACCCTTTTTCTAAATATGTTTGCCATTAAGTAGAAGTGCACTCATCACATCTGTTAGATAAGCTAGTCCTACAGACAAAGATATGCAGACATGCTGATAAAAGTTGGTCTTTTCTGGATCCGAACATCTCTTTATCTAAATCCATAATCTATCAAACTATGTATTGCCTGCGCACAACACAAGAGAAGTCCTGCTGCAATTATTACACAGCCCACATTTCAAGGGATGACTTCACCAAGTGATGGGGTGCACTCTTCTTGTGTATGGTTTTATGCAAAGTGGAAGTGCACACTTCACACCTGTCAGATAAGCCAGACCTTCTGGTTATTACTTGCTGACACACTCATACAAGTTACAATCACTGGATTATAACACCTTCCTATCTGAGTCCACATTCTCTAAGACAGTGTATTAACTGCTGATGCCACAGCAGATGTTTTATTACAAGTGGCGGACAGCACAAAGTTGTAGTTTACATGACACAACTTTACACAACCTGCATATCCTTCTCTAATAATTCACTTTACTGCTATACTTACTTCTAATTAGCAAAACAAAATTACCATTCCATCCTAACTTCTCTATTTATATTTTAACTTGCTTATCCCTTCTAATTTATTTATTTATTTATGTATTTATTTTATTTATTTATATTTGTTTACCAGAAAAGTCCAACTGGGCCAGAAGTCCATTTTCAGTGGAGCCCAGGGAGAAAAGCTCCACAGAAATGTAAACACAATCAATAATTAGATAGTACAATAGTATACATACAGAAAGATGCAGAATGCACATCATCTAGTTAATCTATACAAAGAAGTTCTTTAGTAGATACAGGTTCAAAAAGAAAAACACACAAGCAAGATCACTGCAGGAAAAATAAAATAAGTACTGTGTACATATTAAATAATAGTTATAAAATGAGATTTCCTTTACATACACACACACACACACACACACACACACACACACACACACACACACACACACACACACACGCACACGCACGCATGCACACACACACAAACACACACTTATATATATATATATATATATATATATATATATATATATATATATATATATTCTTTTTTTTTTCTTTTTTGAGTAGTAATAACATTGAGGAGAGGGAGAAAATGAGGTAAGGAGTGGACAGTGTGATGAGAGAGTTATAGATATCTTGTCAGTCACGTTTGGTGCAGGAGCAATGCCAGTTTTAGGATAGCTGTTCAAATAGTAGTTGTTTGAAATTAGTAGATTCTTGTGTGTTTTGGAGGGTGAGGGTAGACAGTTCCATAATTTGGCTATTTGATTTGAGAATAGGGCTTCACTGTGAATGTTGTTAGCTTTGTTTACTGTGAGAAAGTTTTTGTCTGCAGATCTTAGAATTCATGGGCATGAGTAGAGAACAACAAGTTCCTTGAGGGATGGGCAGTTGTCAGGATGGAAGATGATATTGTGTGTGAATTTAAGTTGATAGAGACGGAGAAGATAAGGTAGCTTGAGACAATTTAATTTATGTAAAGCAATACAATGGTGAGTTTGGTTCATAGGTTCATAGGTTCATACTAGGCTATCTGCCCGAGGGCATTTATAAGCCTAGCCCATAGTTTTGTGGCTTACGCCACCCCTTTAGTATGGGGAACTATACCCATTATTTTGCTGTGCCTCTGTCTAGCAGTGACACTGAGGTAATCCCTGGAGTATATCTGCGATCTCCCATCCATTGGTCAAGATTTCTCTTGAACAAGGCCAGCGAGGTGCTCTGCCTCACATATACCGGGATTTTGTTCCACAGCATAGGGAGTCTTTGGGTGATGAATCTATCCCTCCAGCATGTCCTATTAATAGCCGTGTCGAGGTTTAAGTCTCCCACCCTTGTGGCTCTGACGGATCTAGATTTTTTGAGGTGAAGCATATTCATCAAATCTGGGTTTGACATGGCCTTGTATGTCAGGCAAAGGTCACCTCTGAGCAAGCGTGGCGACTGAATAGAGCTGGAGTTCTTTCAGTCGGGCAGCATAGGACAGATTTTTGAGACCCTTTATCCTTTTGGTGAGGAACTTTTGTGGCCTCTCCAGCTGCTGCAAGTGTCGGGTCAGATACATTCCGAATGGGCATTGTACTCAATCATTGGTCTGATGAGTGATGAGTATAGGGAGACTATGACCTCCCTTGATCTAGATGTGAATCCCTTCATGATAAGGTGGGCAATGTAGAAGGTCTTCCTAACTACTTTAGCTACATGGGTGTCGAATGACAGGCTACTGTCAACCTGGGTCCCCAGGTCCCTGATAACTTCTTCTGTGCTCAGAGGATTACCACCTATATGGTAGCTAGGGGTAACCTTGTTTTTCCCGAAGGGTATGACTATGCATTTTTTGGCATTTAACTTTAGGCCATGGCTCTGGCACCAGTCATCTGTTTCTGTGAGACCCTTCTGAAGGATATCTGTGTCAGATGTGTTTTCACACGGCCCAGTTTGCAGTCATCTGCAAACTTTGTCAGCCATAACCCTCCTGTGTTTGCTTATACTTGGAAAAGTAGATGCCAAACAAGAGTGGGCCCAGGACTGAGCCCTGTGGGACACCACTTGTGACAGGCTTTGAGTCTGACATGGCGCCAGCAACTCTGACCCTGTGGGTTCTGTCACTCAGCCAGTTTGCAACCCATCTTGTGATGTATGGGTTAACATTTAAGCTGATGAGTTTTTCAATGATACCCGAGTGGGGTATTGTATCGAAGGCCTTCGCCAGATCGAGGTAGGCTGTATGGACTGCCTTTCCCTCATCAATGGCTTTGGTGACTGTTTTGAAAAAGTCAACCAAGTTTAAAAGGCATGATCTGCCTTTGACAAAGCCAAACTGGGTTGGATCCAAAGTCGGCAAATTCCCTATGTCTTTATTTATGAGGTCCATTATGATCCTCTCCATAGCTTTGCAGATAAGGCTTGTCAAGCTAATGGGCCGGTAATTTCCAGGGTCTGTGGAGGCACCGCCTTTGTGAAGTGGGACCACAGTCACAGTGCGCCACTCCCTGGCTACGTATCCAGAGGTGAGACTATGATTAAACAGCTGTCCTAGCTGTGGGTTTAATTCCTCGTTGAGTTCGTGGAGCACACAGCCTGGGACACCATCAGGTCCCATGGATGCTGTGTTTTTTGCTTTGGAGAGAGCAGTTCTCACTTGGGCGTTTGAGATGTTTGGGGGGCTGCAACCATTTGGTATAGATATCTCTCCTTTGGGGGGGGGGAGTTTGCACTGAACCTGTCAGCCAGTATGTTGGCAATGTCTGTAGGATCAGTAATCTTCACATCATTTTGAACTAGTTCTGAGCATATCTGGGAGTTTCCTCCCAGGTTTCTAACATAGCTAAAGAAGGCCTTATGATTGTCTTTTGAGTCTTTAGCTATTTTTCTCTCAAAATTTGCTTTGGATGATTTTATGAGAGCTCTTAGTTTTTTACTTATAGTGATCAAAGGTGTCTTACATTTTAAGGATTTTGCTCTATCTTGTAGTAGCTTCCTCCTTTTGTTGTAGAGTTTGTTTATGGCTGGGGTCCACCAGACTGGACGCTTGCCCTTGGTACAAAGAGTCTTTGTTTTGCTTGGGATTGCCTTATCCATGCAGTCCTGCAGGTGCTGGTAGAAGGCATTTGTAAGTGATTCAGCGGCTTGAGTACTGTTTTCCGCCGGCTCGGGGACCTTAAAGGAGACCACACTAGTCTTTAGAAGTGTGAAGTCGGCTTTCGAGAAGTTTTTACTGTGGTCTTTTTATTTCAGGTGGGGTGGGATGAGGACCTCCAGCAAGAGTAGTTTGTGATCTGATCTCACCAGTGAGGGGTATACTTCTGGTGTTGAACATTGTGCTCCCATGTTCGTGATGATGAGATCAAGTATGTTTTCTCCTCTTGTGGGGATGGTGACTAGTTGTTCCATGGCATTTGAGTTTATGAATTCCAGGAACTTTTGGGCTAGGGTGTTTGGGCTTGAGTAGTGTTCCCAGTCTATATTAGGGTAATTGAAGTCACCTAGTATGATGGTGTTTGGAGATACATTTATCCCCTCCAGTGTTTTCAGGAAAGCCATGTGAGGTTCCTGAGTTTGTGAGGGTGGCCTGTAACATGCTACAATTTGCAGAGCAGTCTTGCCTATGGTTAATTGCACCTGGATGGTCTCCAATGCATCGTGCGTTGCCACCAGTCTTGAGGTGTGGGTGTCCTTGATGAATATGGATGCCCCCCCCTCCTTTCTTGGTATTGTCCGGATTTTGGGGCCGGAACGCATGATATGAGGTAAAACCTGTTAGTGCTGGGGTGCTCTCAGGAGCCTTGAACCAGGTTTCTGTCACAGCACAGACATCGATGTTCTCCATACTGAGAAGGGCCTCGAGTGCGTGGTGGGAAAGGTTGGCTGCAAAGCTGGCTATTTTGTTGTAGGAAGTTTCCAATTTGGTTAAGTATGATTTTTTTTAAGTTGGCAAAGGAGTGTAGAGAGAAGGAAGGTTCTGAATATGGTTAGTCTAGTATTGTAAATGAGGAATGGCTTGCTTCTGTACAGTGAGCCAAGTTTGACGTGACCTTTCTTAATTGTGATGGCTATGTGTTGATCAAATCTGAGTTTGTTGTTGATAGTCACACCAAGGAGTTTTGTATGCTCAACTGGTTGGATGACTGTGTTGTTTGATGAGAAAATGGTGAAAGGAGGGGTGATAGGTGATTGTTTGCTTCTGGTAAATATAATTAACTGTGTCTTTTTGGGGTTGAGGATTAGTTGTGATTTACTTAGATATGTTTCAATAACATTAAAAGCTTGTCAGGCTACTATTTGGAGGTCTGGTATGGTATCTAGTGAGCAGATTAAAATTGAATCATCTGCATGCTTAACTACTTTAGCATGTGTTGTGGATGAGGTTTGATCACTGGAGAAGATCATGAAAAGAAGGGGTCTTAGTATGGACCCTTGCCTACTCTGACTGGGACAGTGAGAAGTGGTGAGAGTTCAGATTTCCATCTTACTGTTTGTTGTCTGTCAGAAAGATAGCTTAGGAATCAGGAGAAGGAAGTCTTTGATAGATTTAGTGAGGTAAGAGTACTAAGGAGTTTCTGATAAGAGACAGTGTTGAACACTTTTGACATGTCTAGGAAAATTGATGCTACTTGCTGGTTTGAATTTCTCAGTTGGTTGATGGTGTTAGAGAAATTAATTAGGGCTGTGGTGGTGCTGTGTTTCAGTCTAAACTGTGTTGGGGAGGAGAGATAAGGTTGTGACAGCAGGTATTGTAGTAATTGACCGTGTATACATTTTTCCAGAAGTTTGACACAGGGGGGAAAGGATGGCTATGCATCTGTCATTGTTTAATTTCGTTGATGTTCCTCCTTTATGTAGAGGGGTGATATAGGAAATCTGCTATAGACTTGTTTACCAGAATGGAGACAGCAGAGCTATGGCATCGGCTGAAAGTTTGAGGTACTCACTGGGGAGTTGGTCAGCTGCTAAGGAAGAAGGTTTCAGTTTTTTCAGCATCGCTCTTATGGTGTTAGTTGTGGATAGGTTTGAGATCAAAAGAGTTGTTGTTAGTTTCCACATTAAGTGGAAGAGACAGTGGGCTGGAATTGTTCCCCTGTAACTAAGGAGAGGATGATGTTTATAAAGTAGGTGCTGATTTGTGAGGCAATAGTCACGCTTTGGTTATTGGCTGTTGGTTCTGGGGTTGTGGCTTTACCTGGGTATAAGAGTGAGTTAATTGGCTGCCAGAACTTTTTGGGATTGTTTTCATATTTGTTTTGCATAGATGTATAATATGTTTTTGTTTAGTTTGAGTTGTTTTTTTTGTTTGTTTGTTTTTTGTTTTTTTGTTTTTTGTTTTATTGCAGACCTGCTGGTATGCTAACAGAGCTTTATTGTCTTTTGATTTCTGGTATTGAAACCAAGTTTTGTCCCTTAGTTTTTGAAGGCTAATGGTTTCTTTTGATATACAGGGTAATGTCTTATTTTTAACATGACATGTACGAGTTGGTGCTAAGCTGTTTAGAATAGTTAGAAATGTATCATTGATGTATGTTACGGCCTGGTCAAGTTGGAGTTGATGGAGTGGTGTCCAGTTACGTTTACTGAACATGTCTAAGAATGCTTCATTTGAGAAGTTTTTGGTATTTCATATGACTTTGTAAACTATGGTTCTGGATGGGTTGAGCTGATGATAGATTAAGTAGGTAGGTCTTTGGTCACTTAAATTATTTGGAAGACATCCAAAGAGATAGTTATGGGTGATATTGTTAATAAGTGACCAGTCTAAGATAGATTACCCTTTGCAATGTTTATCTATTCAAGTGGGAAACTGGATTGTTTGGGAGAAACCATGTAGATTTATGAAGGTAGAGGGGTTATCACCAGTGCAAATGTTTTAGTCTAATTTGAAGTCACCTGTGATAATGATTTTGTGGGTGTAGGTTGAGGCTGTCCAGGCTATGAGTTCCTCAATGGCAGTGGGGGTATTGTTCTGAGGTATGTAAGTGGCTATTATGGTAATATTTTCTTTGGGTTGATTCTGAGCAATGTTACTAGGACTTCAAAGTTTTTATCATAAGGGTATTTGATGGGTAGGTAGTCTATGCTTAAGTTATCTTTGTTGAAGGTTGCAATCCCACCTCTCTTCTTCCTGATCCTGTCTAACCTGTGTATGCAATAGCCTTGTGGGAGTATGTCTGTGTCTCTTACATAGGGTTTTAGCCAGGTTTCTGTTGTTATAAGAATTTCTGGTGGATATTGTGCAATGACTGCATGAAAGTCAGTGATTTTGTTAACTAGGCTTCTAAGGTTCATGATAAGAATGAGAAGGTCTGAAGTTTTAATGTGAGGAAGGGGTGGAATGGTAGGCATGATGGTATGCAGTGCAGTATGTGGCCCAGGATTGTGGTGCATATCACCACTATGGAGCATCTGTGATAATATACATGCATGTTTGTGTTATAGTTTGGAGAGTATGTGAAGGTGTTTGCTGAAGTGGTTAGTGGTATTGCTGGCAACTACAGGTTTTAAGTGGAAGTATGCAATAGGTGTGTGATTACAGAGATGGGAGGAGATTGCAAGGTAGGAGCACAATGAGTGGACCGTATTAGTATGATATAGTGTGGGGCTATTGACATGTTGTATCTGTAGGTGAGTGTAGGATGTAAGTATGCAGATAGCAGTAGGGTATAGAGTGTGGACAGGAGAAAGAGCATGGTGTGTATTCTCTTTTGGAATGTTAGGTAAGCTGGATGGTGTGATAAGAAGATGTAGGGGCAGATGGGTGTTGATGTAGTGTGATGGGAGTAGAGTGATTAAAGACAATTGCAATTAAGTTATGTGAGGGGAAGGAGCAGTGTTACAAATAGTGTATTTGTTAACTGAAGTGTGACTGGTGGATGGAGGGTGATTGCTGATTGGGGGATGTTAGGGGGAGTGGTTACTGCTTGTATAAGTCTAGGTGATTCAGCAGTGGGTGGAAATGGGGGTCGGGTAGGGAAGCGGACTGAGCCTGAGTGTAGTGAGGGCAAACGGAGTGGGATGACCCCTTCAGTGAAGAGTGCAAAGAAAAACTATCACTATGAGAAGTGGAAACCTTGGTGCTGTAAGGTAAATGAAAGCAAGGAAGAGGTAGAGGTAGAAAGGTAGGAGTGAAATCAGAAACACTACTTTTATGGCCTTGGTATGTAAGTAAATCAACAAAGGAAAGCAAATCTATTTGGAGACAAAATACACCAAGTAAATGGTACTAACCTTTCTTATTTATTTGGCATAGGATACAGCAAATATTATAGTTGCACCACCTAATGGTGAGAGATGAAGCTATACTTGTCTGGGGTTGGGGGAAGCCCTTGCAGGTGTGCATGCTAGCCAAAACAATGTTTAAAAAATAACTACTGAAAGTATCAAATTTGCTATAAAAAGAATGTATTTCTTAAAATACTCTTACTTATCTTATACACCACTTTTCTATTTATACATTTTAAATACAACGCTTGTGTATTAATGTTTGTGAATATCAATATACATTTTATTATACTGACTACTATGGTATGTATTCACTGAAACTGTATATTGGTTATTGTAAATATTGATTGTGTTAAATTTGTTATCTTGGAGCTTTACACCCCAGGCCTCCACTTTTCTGGTAAACAAATGTGAGTAAATAAATAAAATTTGGTTGGATGAATGAGCGATGTGATCTGACAGACCAACAAAAGCATCAATGTGTTGATCACAGCTCACAACATACTGTAGCAGTAACTCATACATCATATAATTCACATTAATTGTATTGTGAATAATATATAGTTTGTCACAAGAAAGTGTATTGATATGTTATGTGATTGGTGATAGTTACGGATGTGAACCAGTGGAGTGCTACCTGCATTCCTGACTATTTATCTTAGAACCATTGTTCAAAAGTCATGTGTTTTTTGTGGATCCTTGACAAGTCTTTGTGATGTGTGTACAGAGTGCAAGGTACATACAAGTCATATGTGCAAAACATATACACTGCACTCATTTATTCTGCTCTGCAAGTATGTTTCAATTTGTACTTGAAAGGGTAATGGGCAACAGTGGCACAATCATTTGTATTATGAGGTAGATGGACTGCATTATAATATAATGAACTCCTCATGTCTCGACTACAATAAGCCAACAAATCATGCACAAGTTATAAAAGCCACTGACATTGCTTTCACACTGTCACAATCGCTTACTGAAGAGCAATGCTGTAAATTCTATACACATCCAAAGGACCACAGAACTTCATAAAAAACATGAATCCCACAAAAAGAAACACCACTCAAAGGACAAAATAAATTCTTTAATTGGCACAGTGTGTGTCAATTAAATAATTTATTCTGTCCTTCGAGTGGTGTTCCTTTTTGTGGGATTTATGTTTTTTATGAAGAGCAATGCTGCCAAGCTCATTTATGCAGTTGATGGCATATATAGTTACTTTTTTCATTTTTTTTTTTTAACTTAGTATAAGAAGTAGCAATGTCCATTCTGTTCTTCCTCTGTGAAGACTAGTGATCTGACAGCATTTTGATAGTTCCTGTTTTTCTTTTTTCTCTTTATATCAGCAATCAGGGGATTACTCAACAGAACAGTGCATTCATTAAATGCACACATCTGAGAACCTGTAAACCTCTGATGACTCTATCCCACACATTTGCATTCTACAGCACTAAAGCCATACATATAAATAAACCCTTTTTTTCAAAGAATAAATTACTCATACACATATAAAACTGTCTTTCTTCTTTGTACATTCCTGCCATTTGAAACATCTAAAAACATCATATTTTCTGTGAAAATTTAAGTTTTGGATAAAACTGAAATAACTTTTGACTTGTTTCCATAAGTGTAGGATTACATGTACTGCAAATTATGACTACAGTACATCTCTACAATGTAGTTTCTTTTCTAACATTAACACAATAATTTGTTTTTCAGTAACAACAATAATATTTTACCATAATACATAATTTGTTTGTACACATTTGCAATTTGTTGTGCAAAGAACCCCCCAAAAAAATAGTTGTTTTTCTCTCTCTTGTCTCTTTCAGACTCAAAATAACAACTTAGTCTGACAAATACATTTTGTTGCAGATATTTACGCATATATTTTTATAATCATTAACAATACTGTACTTGTTACTTAAACATTTTTGGTGAAATATAATGCAGTTTCAAAATACTGATCATTTAACCCATAATTTCAAATTACAGTTTATTGATATGTATCTGATTTGTCACAACATTTATTAATAAGGTAAAACCCTTCGTTTTTTAAATTACTTGGCAGCCTGAATGACAACTGTCACTGAAGCATATCTGTTGTGTTTCATGATAAATGTTTATGCATTAAAGCATTTAACAAAAAGTCCTTAGCAACTTTGAAATGCACATATTAGATTTCAGTGTATCCACAAGGCAGGAAAAGATTTCTTGTGTTAAAATTTTCATGTTAAGTTTATTCTCATTGCATTTTGTAAAAATATCAATTAATTTACCAAGACAGCACCAACATTGCTCTGAAATTCTATAGAAAGCATGCATTGTATTCCATGTCAAGGACATAAGTGTAGTTAGAGAGTAATAGCGACTTACCAAATAAAATGTATACGATTATTCCAGACATTCTTCAACAGATTGCTCAGGTTCACTTGCCATTAACTCTTTCTTGTTTTCATATAATAATGAACTTCTTATTCACATGCAACAAGGAAATGAGAACAATTATACGTTTCCTCTTTTATAGGAAATTAGTCACGTGAAACAAAGAATTTGTGAGACTATAATACAGATTATTTTGACCTAGGAGAGAAAACAACATATTTCAAGACAGACTTGTTTATCTATAAGCCAAATTTCAAGATATCACGGCAATGTTACAGAGATACAACTCAGAAATGATACTGCAGCATAGAAATGCAGAGAATATCCTATAAAGTAACAACAGGAAATAATTTTCAATAGCCCACAACTTGGCAAATAAAACTGACCAATAAGACAAATACTTTCAAGTTACTATTAACACAGTATTTAAGCACAAACTGCCACTGTTCCTGGTCCACTCCTGCTCAGTAAATAATACAGCCACACCTGCTTCCTTTACAGCATAAGGCTCTTCTTCCCAGTTGCCCATCTTTACTCCATTGGGCCAGGAAGATAGTCATTAAATCATAAAGATAACATTTTCTTACAAATTACACCAATCTTTTTTTCAAAGTGATAACAATCATTCTCTTTTTCCTCACTAATTAGATCAGTCACTATCTCACCAATCCCCCGCTGTCATAGTTCTCCACTTGTTTTCCTCATTAACCCAAAACTAATTTTCTTACAAGTGTCCAGCTTTTAGTATTCCTAAGTATTTTACTGCTCAATCTGATGGCACAGTGGTGCAGCGGTTAACGTTGTTGCCTCACAGCAAGAGGTTCTCCGGTTCGATTCTCGGCTGGGGTGCCTTCTGTGTGGAGTTTGCATGTTCTCCCTGTGTTTGCGTGGGTTTCCTCTGGGTACTCTGGTTTCCTCCCACATTCCAAAGACATGCATCTGGAGCATTTCTCCCCGGGCCTCCGCTGAAAACAGGCTCTGTGGAACCTAGTCGGACATTCCTGGTCAACAAATGTTAAATAAAAAATAAAATAGGAAATATTCACAGTATGCTCTATTAATAGCAAACCACATTATAAACTATCTTTTCCCTTTTTCAAAATTTCCATAGTTGAAACTGCCTCCTGATTTCATTACTTTGATAGTTAGAAATTGTAGGTATAATTGAAATATTGTTTACACTGTTATAGTTCTCTCTTCTATATATGCCTGTGCTTTACTCAAACGATTCCACACGGTGTGTGTGAGTATATCCATGAAAGCTATGTAAATGTGCTTTTCTCAGATGTATATTATGTAAATTATGTCAATCCTCTTTTCTTTTCAAATGTATGTACATTGTAATCCATGTGTTAACTTGCATTCCCTACAAGTATTTTTGAATTCCTTTTAATATTTTGTATCTGTATTTTATAACTGTTGTTAAATGTGAAGCTTTTCTCCCCAGACCTCTGCTTAGATTGGGTTTTATCCCAGTTGGACTTTTCTTGTTAACAAAGATAAATAAACAAAGAAACCCAAACCAAATCCTTATATAATTATGGGGACATTAGCACAAGAGAAGGTAATGCCTTCATACTGCTACTACTCCAACAGTGTCCGTCAGGTTAGCAGAGAGGGATAAGGCTATGAGATGTCAATGAGATACTTCCTGTGGTACAGGGTTTTATTGTCTCAGGCTTTATTTGCCTAGTGTGTGACCGTTAGTAAGTTTTTTTAACAGAACTGTGCTTTAGGGGCTAGTCAGAAATTGGGATAAGCTCCTTAATGGTCTCCTTGACTTTGTGACTAGTACCTATATATGAATCATGTGGAACTAAGAATTTGGCAGGGTTGATGTGATGAGCAGATTAAATTCTGCAGCATTTTTAGGTGAAAACAATAATGAAAGAACAGAGCATTGAATAATAGCAGTATTGTACATAAGTGCACAATACAGCATTATGATGCACTCTATAAATATGGATATATGCCACATAGTAAGTATAGACTAGCTACACTATGCATCAGTGACAATTATCTGAAATGAAAGTTTTTTTTTTAATGAGCAAGATCCCAGAACTGTTCTTCCACAAGGTTTCCAAGTTGTTAAGATATACTAATCATGTTCTTCTACTGCACCTAATAGTATGTACTTGTGACTCTGTGGAGCATCAACTTACTAGCTCAGACTTTCTGACAATACCATTGAAAAATAATATAATTTCAGGAGAACGCTGCCATCGATGTTCATTAGGAATGCATAGCAGACAATTATAAATTCCAGAAAGTCAAAGATGTTTCCATCTTGCAGATATATTCCATGGAAGATATGTATAGATATCTATGCTCACGAGGAAAAATGTTTTGAAAATAGTAATATTGGTAATTTGGTAAAGCTAGACCTCGAGATTACAGATGAGTTGCATCCTTACAGCCTTCATTTAAGTATTGTATTACTCTGAGGAAGTCATTTATTCAGACATTGGTCCTGGGTCACTTCTGAAAAAGTATTATGTGTTCAGTGTGCTTAACAAATTTATTATTTCCTGATACACCTGAAAATTATGCAGAATCTCATTTAGTACTCAGTCTTTCAATGATAAAACTTCTACTGTCTGGCACATATTTATTTACCCTTTGTTAACTAGGTTAGTTCCCTGTGCTAGTGAACTTTTTTATTATAAACACACCGAAAAGTTTATTATAAAGCTTTCCTCAGTACAAGTAAAATAAGCACATTCAGCATTTAAATAGGAGATTAAAATCAAGTCACATGCTTCAGCCCACCCATTCACTCATTCAACAATCAATTCTTAAAAAAAATACATAAAAAACTTTTAAAACACATTTAAATATACACAAATGAAACATTCACTTATTAAACATTTCTAATATTAATTCACTTATACAGCAAAGCAAATAAATATTCTATTTACATTTTATAACAATTCACAACTTCTCTCTACGTCTTTTAATCAAAATTGGCTTTAAACTAATGGCATTATTCAAACCAGGAAAACAGTCTGCCTGCAATCTAACTATCCATTCAAACTCTTTAAGTTCTAATAAATTATTCATATCCCCTTTTCTTAAACCTGTTTGTACTATATCCAATATCCTAAATTTAAAAGTATGCTGCCCTCCCTTGTCTTGAATATGCTTACTTAGTGCATTTGTTATAACACTCCTTCTCATATCAGATTTATGCTCTATAATCCTTTCCTTAAGCTTCCTAGTTGTCTTACCTACATAGAACGATGAACATAATGTGCGAGTTGCCAAATACACCACTTGCACCATATTACAATTTGTCAATGCCTTCATTATAAATATTTCTCCCGTGGTGGGGTATTTAATCTGTACCTTCATATAGATCATTACAACAGGAACAATTGTAGCATTTTCTTGTTCCTGCTGTTGTCTCTAATTTCACTGTATTTAATTTAAAATCTTTATAACATAATCTTTGTTTTAATGTTTGTGAATTCCTATATGCATATCTTGGCCTTTCTCCCACTATTTTAACTATTTCTGGCATGGCCATTAGAATAGGCCAGTGTCTTTCTATTATTCTACAAACATTATAAGTATTCAGATTATAAGTAGTGAGATATCTAATCACATTATTATCCTTATTTATATTTTCCTGATTTTTTATAAGTCCCCCTCTTAATATTAGAAAATTAGAGTTACAGGAATATTTACAATATCTGAATACATCAACACATTTTTTGAAATTTAAAATGGAGGCATCAAATATTAACATAAATTATTTGGATGTGCATTTGTTTAAAAATGGGAGTCTATTAGAATCCACAGTACATAGGAAAGAAGTAGATGCCTCAAGATATATAAATAGAAGTAGTATGCACGCCCCCCACACTTTTAAGGGAATAATAAAGGCACAATTTATAAGAATAAGTAAATTGAATACAGTTGAGAGTTATTTTAAAGAACAAGCAAACAATATGAAGCAAGAATTTTATAATAATGATTACTCTGAATGAATTATAAATATGGCATATGAAGAGGTGTTAAAAGAAAGGGCTGATAGATATAGGCCAATATTAAGAGGGGGACTTATAAAAAATCAGGAAAATATAAATAAGGATAATAATGTGGTTAGATATCTCACTACTTATAATCTGAATACTTATAATGTCTGTAGAATAATAGAAAAACACTGGCCTATTCTAATGGCCATGCCAGAAATAGTTAAACTAGTGGGAGAAAGGCCAAGATATGCATATAGGAATTCATAAACATTAAAACAAAAATTATGTTATAAAGATTTTAAATTAAATACAGTGAAATCAGAGACAACAGCAGGAACAAGAAAATGCTACAATTGTTCCTGTTGTAATGATCTATATGAAGGTACAGATTACTTTAAACACCCCACCACGGGAGAAGTATTTATAATGAAGGCATTGACAAATTGTAATATGGTGCAAGTGGTGTATTTGGCAATTCGCACATTATGTTCATCGTTCTATGTAGGTAAGACAACTAGGAAGCTTAAGGAAAGGATTATAGAGCATAAATCTGATATGAGAAGGAATATTATAACAAATGCACTAAGTAAGCATATTCAAGATAAGGGAGAGCAGCATACTTTTAAATTTAGGATATTGGATATAGTACAAACAGGTTTAAGAAAAGGGGATATGAATAATTTATTAGAACTTAAAGAGTTTGAATGGATAGTTAGATTACAGGCAGACTGTTTTCCTGGTTTGAATAATGCCATTAGTTTAAAGCCAATTTTGATTAAAAGACGTAGAGAGAAGTTGTGAATTGTTATAAAATGTAAATATAATACTTATTTGCTTTGCTGTATAAGTGAATTAATATTAGAAATGTTTAATAAGTGAATGTTTCATTTGTGTATATTTAAATGTGTTTTAAAAGTTTTTATGTATTTTTTTTAAGAATTGATTGTTGAATGAGTGAATGGGTGGGCTGAAGCATGTGACTTGATTTTAATCTCCTATTTAAATGCTGAATGTGCTTATGTTAATTGTACTGAGGAAGGGTGTGGGACCCGAAAGCTTTATAATAAACTTTTTCGTGTGTTTATAATAGTTTGGAATATTTTGACAGTGACACCATTGTTGTCTATCTTTTGAACTTTTTTCACTGGAGACTTGCAGTGATATTTATATGTCTAAGGAAAATTGTGCCCAGGCATTACAAAATTTCCCCTACTCATTATTGCTGTGAGTGGGGCCTTTTTGCAGGAGCACTTCTTCTTACCTCCTCTTTCTATTCCAGGCACATAGGTAGCCTGGAGAATCAGGGGAAACAGATGCAGAGAGAAGGGGATTAAGGAATGGTGAGAGAAATAGGGGAGAAAGCAAATATCAAGACCAGAAAATATGTGATGATTTTGAGCAGATGTTTCAAAAATATCTGTTTGATGGAAATGAGTCAGCAAATGACGGACGTATAATTACAGCTCTCTGGTCAGGAGGGTTGCAGGATGATTTACTCAAAGAAATGGTGGTGCAGAGTGAGACAGAAAATGAAGAAGGTGTTTCCTGGTGGGACTAATTGGAGAAAATACAAAAAGAGGGTGCGTGGACAATCCTGAAGAATAGTGGTGAGACTGAAAAGTAAACACATGCAGAGAAAGTAAAAGAAGTAAAAAGTGGAGTAGCAGAAAAGATGGCAGAGGAAAATGAAAAATAGAAGCATGTGGCAAGGATTCAAAGTAAAGAAGACAAAGAAATGGATGGTATGAAGTGTGAGACAATTTAATAGATCTTTTGGGTGTAAAAGCACATGAGGTAAGAGCATTTCTTATTATTAACAAAGAAACATTTTGTGACATTATATTTCAGACTGTTTTTTTCAATGGAAAATGTTCTTAGAGAATAAAAAGAAAGACTGTAACCAATATCTTTATAAGGGGTTGGGAGGGTGGCCTAATGGTTAAGGTGTTTGCCTTACAAACACAAGGTGCAGGGTTTGAGTCTCACAAGGGATAGTTGGCTAGACTTAAAAAAGGCTCGCAAGGGCAGTTAGCTTAGTACTAATCTATGAGCCTATGATAAAAACATTAAACAGGGAAATAAAGAACAAATCAAATTCATGTACAGTTGTGAACAGAGGTAGAAAGAGAGACTTTGAAAGGACATATGAAAACTTATGTAAAGAAGTACTGGGCATTGCAACAGTTTTTGACAAAAGAGGTTTATGGACTGATGGCTGGGATTGTAATTGTTAAAAATAGAAAGACACAAAACTGAACATATGCCAAGCATGATAAACATGGAGGGGAACAGGGGTGTCATAAAATCCTGGGGACAAACTAAAACATGTTTTTTTTTGGTGAAAAGAAGGAAATTTGATAAGTAGCTGTGATATTTGTGTAAAAATGTGGCACGATGCAAGAAATATGAATTGAAATGTTATAAATGTAACAAAATATTGAGCATGAAAAAAAAGTGTAAGAAACACTGGCAGACCACAAAAAGCACATGTATGAAGTACTGAGAAATTGCTGATGTCCCCACACAAGCCAGCATAAGTGGAATGCCCCACGTATATCTCTGAGTCAGCTGGAAGTAGCTTCCATAGCACACATGCACTTATCTCACCCTACCATCAGCCACAGGTACCTCTCAGGTCATATCCCTGCTGTTCGGAATGAGTACAATATGCCCCCACTTCTGTATGAGAATATCCACAGACTGCAGCATGCTGAAGAGGTTTCCTATACAGGTGTGTCCCTAGCTGTAAGCAGCACCCTACCAGCATCCACACTAATGTATTAATAAGGACAGAAACTATTGCCATTAACTCCTTGCACACCTACCCTGTCACCCCAGGAGAATACAATGGCCTGCAGCCTGGGACTGTAGGAGTGACACAATCAATGCACTGGCCTGCTACAGATAGCCTGCATCACTGCCATATGCCTTACAGTCCTCTGTCAAAGGCCTGTGTCTTGCCTGTACTGCCAATGTATGTTATCTCATGGACTCCCAAATAACGACATAACACAGTCCACACAACACAAATGCAAGGCCATGTTGACAAATTCCAGTAGCATGTCCACCATGTCCTACTGCATGAACTGTGGACTAACCCCAAAATACTGCTGGGATGAAGTGACAACTATAGGGATACTTATCAGATATTGTTTCCATAATGTTTGTAAGAGGCTAGAATAACGGGGGGGGGGGGGGTAGAAGCATGGACGCCATAGAGTGTGTGAAGTCTGAAACTCAGATGTGCGCACATACTATCCCTGCCTGCAAACACAGGAATGGGTGGCTACAAATCTGCTCGTAAACCACAATGTGAAGGGTAATGACCAGAAATATGAGCCCTGCCTCAAGATAATCTGTGTGAATCTGTACAGCTGTGAGGTATGGCCACAGCAGGATATGGCCATTCTGTCACGTCGATAGATGTACAAGCATGGGATCCTCAGCCACCACAGTACCAAGGTGTGGAAGCTTTTACACAGACCAATCATCAAATGTCTGCAGCTCCCTCTCCAGAATGGCGTGATTGTGCAAGAATATGTAGGCTGCAGACCACAATACTGGACACAGCTTCATTCATCTTGTATTCCCCAGGAAATTACTGCAAGCAAATACGTATACCTGTCAGTAGTTGATGACATAAAACATCACAGTGTAAAACAGTACATATGTCTGTATATCTCTGCTAACACCTATACCATGTAGCAGAAGCAGCACAGACACAATTATTTACAGTATCCCAGTATCCTTTGCCCATTGTGACCCTATATTTTCAACATATCTACAGATATCCTGCAGAAACAGGTTGTTAGCTGTAGGTGTAGAACACAAATGCCTGCACTGGAGTACAACTTACCTGGAATTGATTCACACATTCAATACAGAAGGTCATACTGGGCATGCTCTCACATTTAAAGAAATGAAGCCCATGTCTGGCATGGCAACTGTGAGACTTTGTGTGTGTAGGGATTAATGCTTTTGAGGCCAGTCTGTGCACATACTCCACATTGCACACCAGCCATGCTTTACACACACATCGGATAGGAATGCACACATATATCCAAGGACAACACTCTATAATAGGTTAAACATACACATGCATAGATGTGGGGAAGAGACTAACAGACAGTGACAAAGAGTTTCCCATCATGAGGTCTATCCCACCCAGCACACATCCAATTGGCCAATACCACATGATGTGCAAATGTCTTTCACTGTATGCACTTCTGGTAGCCCTCAGCACTATAGTCAGTAGTGCTTGTGATAACTGTGTAACATGACTGTACAAGTCATTATTCATCTAGCAGTTGTATACCCGTACCTGTTAAATGTAAACCTGTGTGTGACTGAGTGTTGTGTGTGTGCTTCCAGATGAATGGTTTATGGCCCATTCTCACACACACTGCACTCCCCATTGCCCTACTTTGGCAAGCCTGCTGAAGTCATTCACCTTGAAATACACTATTGGAGGAGGACTAGCCCTATAAGCTCAATGGTGCATGCTATAACTGTGCAATGCTTTAGTGTGATGTACAAGTTAGATATGAGTTCTAATCCCAGACATGGCTGTGTGTGTGTGTGTGTGTGTGTGTGTGTGTGTGTGTGTGTGTGTGTGTGTGTGTGTGTGTGTGTGTGTGTGTGTGTGTATCTGTGTGTGTAGGGGTCAATGCTTTTGAGGCCAGTCACAGTCACTACACTTTCCATTGCCCTACTTTGGCAATCATGCTGATGTCATTCACCTTGAAATATACCTTTGCAGAAAGGGTATCCTTAAAAGCTCTGTGGCATGTGCTATAACTGCATAATGCTATAGTATGATGTACTAGTTAGGTAAGATTTCTAATCCCAGACATGGCAACTGTGAGAGTCTGTGTGTGTAGGGATTAATGCTTTTGAGGCCAGTCACAGTCACTACACTTTCCATTGCCCAGCTTTGGCAATCATGCTGATGTCATTCACCTTGAAATATACCTTTGGAGAAAAGCTAGCCCTATAAGATCCGTGGCACATGCTTTAACTGCATAATGCTATAGTGTGATGTACTAATTAAGTAGGAGCTCTAATCACAGACACAGCAACTGTTTGTGTGTGTAGGGATCAATGCTTTTGAGGCCAGTCACAGTCAATCCACTTTCCATTGCCCTACTTTGGCAAGCCTGCTGTTGTCATTCACCTTAAAATACGCCTTTGGAAAAGGAC
Source organism: Protopterus annectens (assembly GCF_019279795.1). NCBI lineage: Eukaryota > Metazoa > Chordata > Ceratodontiformes > Protopteridae > Protopterus > Protopterus annectens. The sequence goes on from NC_056726.1 coordinate 1,429,034,616, forward strand.
AAACCTTATAAGCTCTGTGGCACGTGCTATAATTGTGTATTGCTATGGTGTCATATACTAATTAGGTAGGAGTTCTAACCCCTGACATGGCAACTGTGAGACTCTGTGTGTGTGTGTGTGTGTGTGTGTGTGTGTGTGTGTGTGTGTGTGTGTGTGTGTGTGTGTGTGTGTGTGTGTGTGTGTAGGGATCAATGCTTTTGAGGCCAGTCCCAGTCACTACACTTTCCATTGCCCTACTTTGGCAACCCTACTGATGTCATTCACCTTGAAATACACCGTTGGAGTAGAGCTAGCCCTATAAGCTCTGTTGTGCGTGCGATAAATGTGGTACAGGACTCGTTGTGGGGTGGGTTTTGCAAATTGCTTATATTGAAGACCTACTGTATGTCACAATGTCCACCTTACAAGGACAACAGATGTCAAACAGCAGAGAGGGTGGTGTAGACAATCCATACCCGTACATGTGACATTATGGATTGGTGAACGATATAGGAAACCCTTGTATTACCCACAGAACACTCTCCACCCATGTCTCATACACAAACACACTTGGCTAGGCAACAACAACTATATTGGTAGTTCCCGGCATATTGCCCACAGATAGTAACCACGGCAAGATTGCAGTGGACTATAGAGGACATGGAACCCTGTTCCATCCCTACAATAGGCAAATAATTACTTACAGTGGTCCTTTGCTATGTTCCCCACTGGACAATTGCAACAACTGTAGAGTCTGCAAATGTAACCCAAAAAGGAAATATCATGCCTTATACATATGCCCTGTATGGACAGATGCCACTAACACCAGTGCATACTTGTATCATGCTGTTAATGTAGATGCAGGTACAACCTCAGTTCCAAAGCCAGTTCTCACCACATGAGGTAAGGAATGCCACATCAGATGATAACAATCTGTCCACACAACATGCCCCAGAGACCCCAGGTACATTTCCACATGTCACAGAACATGCATGTTCATAGGTTCATAGGTGTTTACTAAGTTAATGGCCCTGGAGCCTTTACAAGCCTAGCCCATAGGATTACCGTGGAATCGTGCCACCCAACCTTAGCTCCTAGTGCCTCTGTGGAGTACAGCCACAGGAGTGATCCCCAGGGTGAATTTTCTATTTCCCATCCACTCATCAAGATTTCTCTTGAAGAGGGCCAGTGAGGTGCTCTGCTTGGCATGTATGGGAAGTGTATTCCATAGCATGGCAGTCTCTGGGTTATTGCTGGAACCTGTGTTCTGAGAGACTGCCTTACAGACTATCTACAAATATACAGAGCTGAGTATATATTTTTTGGTTATAGAGTTTGTTAATTTTTGCTTAGATCTCTGTTGAAACTGTTGTCACACTGTTCTGAGAGACTGATCTGTAAATATACAGAGCTGAGTATATTTTTTTGGTTTTAAAGTTTGTACTGTTAATTGTTGCTTAGATCTCTGTTGAAACTGTTTTGTCCCATCCACCCTCCCTATTTTTAGTTTGTAGTTTAAATTTGGTGGCTTTTGCAGTTGCCTGCCCCACTGCAGATTTGATCTGGGACACTCCCCCAGTCCCATCTCTTTACCACATTCTACCTAATAAACTCTTTCTGCACTTGCTTTTAGTCCTTTTTAATTTAATTGCATTTTTAAACTGTGTTTGGTCTAATATTGCTACATACTCAAGTGTGCTAGCTTGCACTGCATGTGAATTGTTTTTACTACTGTTTTTGCTACTTTTCTGTAAAAAAAAATGTAAGCCTGTTTCCTACCTTTCCTGTAACTAGTGTTCCAGATACAGATTTGCTGTACCCAGGACTGCATGTAAGCTTCTGAGCCCCCAAGCCTTTCTGTGTTGGAGGGAAGCCTTCTAGCTTATCAGTGGGAGAGGTAAGCACTTGGTAACCTGTCTACCACATAAGGAGTTGTTCTGGCCCAGAAATTGTAGTTATTGGCTGTTTGGACAATCTTCCATCTCTCTCAACTTTCTGATTTGAAAGCCTGCATTTGCACTTGTTTCAGTCCTGTAACTTGTCTAGTGCAGATACAGAGTCTTAGTTTTAGCACTTAAATTTGCTTATTCATGCTCAGCACTTGTTCAGGACTTGTAAGCACTAAATAAGCTACTAATTACTATAGCACTCAATCTTTCTCATTACCTAGAGGAAAACAGTTTTTGTATTTATGTTTCTCACTTGCATAGAGAAAAACAGCTCTTGTACTCACTTTCTTCACTTATCTAGAGGAAAATATATATATTTTTTTATTTAGGCATGTCCAAGGGTTAGCACCCAGTGTTCTCTCTGTCTATCTGATGAATGTGGACATCTTGAGGCATTGTAGAAATTGCCTCATGTACACAGACAACCCTCTCCTCCTACCACCCAACTCTGCAACCTGTGAGAGATGTATTTATCTAGCCAAACTGGAGGTAAAGCTCTCTCCAACCAAGACTGAACTTGACAGTCATGAGGAGAAGGTAAACATTTGTGCCACACCACACTCATCACATAGTCTCACTAAATCTACACCACCAAAATCCACACATAGTAACACAAAAACATTCACTGACGCTCTCAATAATAATATGTCTAAGCAACAGAGACCTCCAAAGCAGAAATGCAAGCAACCTTCATCCCCCAACACAACCCAAATGACACATAGCCCACAGACTCAGTGTGCCACTCAATCACAGCCAATAAGGCAAAACAACGTACCCAACACACTAGTCATAGGTGACTCTATAGTCAGGCACACTGATGTCCCACTCACCAGGCTAAACAAGGAGAAGGTTACTGTCAGCTGCCTGTCGGGTGCCAGGATCCGCCACATAACCCATGCACTCAGGTCACTCCACAACAAGTACAAATATGACTCTGTCATTGTCCATGTTGGTTTGAATGACCTAAGATGTACTTCCCTGGACTACATGAAAAGAGACATGGAAGAGCTCTCTGATCTTGTAGACCAGGCAGGCATGACCCTAGCCCTGAGTTGCACTCTGCTATTACCCAGAATTATACCGCAGTACAAAGACAAAATGATTGACTTCAACAATTGGCTAATCCTCTGGTGTCATTCTAAGGGGATCCAGTATCTGTTTGCTTGGGATGACATGGTCGACAGACCACGAAGCTTTGCCACAGATGACCTGCACCTGTCGCCCCTGGGATTCTGGATACTGGCTAAGGCACTTGCTGCCCCTATGGTGCCTTTTTAGGCAGGGTTCAAATAACAAATTCACCACCATAACAAGAACAGGCAAGCAAAAACTGAGGGTAATGCTACTCAATGCTAGAAGTCTAAATCTCAAAATGCACTCACTTGAAGCACTCCTTAAAATGGAGAACATCGATATCTGTGCAGTGACTGAGACCTGGATCAATGCTCCAGAGAGCACCCCTGCACTACCAGGCTATAACTCATACCACACTACCGAAACACCAAAGGCGGAGGTGTGTCAATATTCATTAAGGATATCCACACCTCCAGGCTAGTTGCTCAGCATAATGCATCCAAGGTTATCCAAGTGCAACTAACTCTGGGCAAAACTGCAATCCAAATTGTAGCTTGCTACAGATCCCTCACCATGCCCCAGGATTCCCACTCCACTTTTCTTGCTGTACTGGAAAATATTAGGGTTCAACCAAACACCCTAATAATGGTTGACTTCAACTACCCCACCATTAACTGGGAAAACTACTCATGTACCAACTCCTTAGCTCAACGCTTTCTGGAATTCATAAACTCCAATGCTCTAGATCACCTTATCCACACCCTCACCAGGGGCAACAATATCCTAGACCTAGTCATTACCAACATGAGTGACCGGTGTTCCACACCTGAAGTCAACTCCTCGTTGGTCCGATCCGACCATAATCTTATAACCCTTCATATCCACATCCCGCCCCCACCCCCCATTAAGGAAACCACAGTAAAAAAATTCTCTAAAGCCAACTTCCTGCTTCTTAAGACAGAAGTGGTAAACTTCATGACACCCATGCAGATGGACAATACAGTTACAACTGCTGAATCCTACACAAATGCACTCTATAAGCACTTACACGAGTGCATGGATCGTGCTATCCCAAAGAGAACCAAGATGCTATCCTCCAAAAAAAAGAAGCCAATCTGGTGGTCCCCTGCCATAAACAAACTGTACAAGAGAAGGAAGAAACTGTTGCAAAAGAGAGTAAAATCTCATGAGTGGAGGAGCTCCCTGGTCTGCCTCAGTAAGAAGTTGAGATCCCTTATAAGATCCTCCAAAGCTAGCTAAGAAAACAAAATCGACACTAAATCCAAGGACAACCACAAAGCATTCTATAGCTATGTCAAGAATCTAGATGGCAACATCCAGATCTGCTCTGAGTTACAGCACAAAGGCATTAAAATTACTGAACCAACTGATATTGCCAACATCCTGGCATATAGGTTCAGTGCTAACTTTACCCCCCTCTTACCCCCTAAAGGGCCCATATCTATACGGGAAGAATGCAGAGTCCCTGTAATTACAACTACGCAGGTAAAAGCTGCATCCCAGGCTGTGTTTTACACAAACTTCAGAATGACCTGGCTCCCCACTTAAGCCTCATGTTCAATAATAGCCTCACATCAGGCTTTGTGCCCACTGAATGACACACAGCAATGGTTATCCCACTCCACAAAGGGGGAGCCACCACTGATCCCGAGAACTATCGACCTATTAGCCTGATGAGCCTGTTCTGCAAGGCCATGGAATGTATCATCATGAAACTCATAAACAAAGACATTGGTAACCTCCAAACTCTGGATCCCACCCAGTTCGGGTTTATGAAAAGCAGATCATGCCTCCTGAACCTGTTCAACTTCTTTGAGGCAGTCACCAAAGCCATGGATGAGGGTAAGGTGGTTCACACAGCCTATCTTGACCTCGCCAAGGCTTTTGACACCATCCCCCATTCTGGAATTATAGCTAAACTCACTAAACTAGGTATAAATCCCTACGTCACAAGATGGGTTGCCAACTGGCTCACTGACAGAACCCACACTGTAAAAGTTGCAGACTCCAAATCTGACCTCAAAGCAGTGACAAGTGGAGTACCACAGGGTTCCATCCTGGGACCTCTCCTGTTTGGTATCTACTTCTCTGAAGTACAGGCTAACACAGAAGGCCTCTGGCTAATAAAGTTTGCAAATGACTGCAAACTAGGAGCCATAGTCAAGTCCCCAAATGATGTGGACATCCTGCAGAAGGGCCTCACTGAGACAGATGCCTGGTGTCAGAGCCATGGCCTCAAGCTCAATGCCAAAAAGTGCAGTGTCATCCCCTTTGGTAAAAACTCTGTACCCATGAACTATCACATAGGCAGCAATCTACTTAACACTGAATGCATGATAAGAGACCTTGGGACCCAGGTGGACATTAGTCTCTCCTTTGGTAGTCACACCACCACAGTAGTCAGGAAGTCCTTCTACATGGCACACCTCATCATAAAAGGGTTCTCATCCAGGAAAAAAGAGGTCATTGTTCCCCTCTACTCGACACTCATTAGACCCATTATGGAGTACAACACCCCTTTTGGAATGTGCCTCACAAGACATCTGCAACAGCTGAAAAGGCCACAGAAGTACCTCACAAAGAGGATTACTGGCTTCACACAAATGCTCTACTGACTGCCTCAATAAACTCCAGCTTTACTCTGTAGCATATCATCTACTCCGAGGTGATCTCTGCCTAACATTTAAAGCTATTTCAAACCCAGAGCTGTTGGACGTAATACACCCAATCCCTCCAAGCTACACTCTAGGGACCTAAACCTTGTCACCTCAATAAACAAGACATGCTGGAGGGATAGATTCCTGTCCCAGATACTTCCTATACTCTGGAACAAGCTACCCATCTATGTCAAGCAAAGTTCTTCATTAGCACTCTTCAAGAAAAATCTTGATGAGTGGATGGGAAATATGAAATACACCCCAGGGATTACTTCTTTGTCTCTGCTCAACAGTGGCACAGGAAAATAACTTTCTTGGGTGGCGTAAGCCATGGAACCTTGTTGGTTAGGCTTATGTAGGCCCTTGGGCCGATAGCCTAGTACCTACCTATGAACCTATGAACCTGTTCCTCCAGCATGTTCTGTTGATTGTGGTAATGAGGTTGAGGTCTCTGGAGCGTGTGGTACAGAGGAATTTGGATTTCTTTAGATGTAGCATTTCTAACAGATCTGGGTCAGACATAGCTTTGTAAGTCAAGCAGAGATCACCTCTACGTTTGTAATATGAGACAGAGAATAGTTTGAGTTTTTGAGTCTGTCCATTTAGGACAAGTGTTTAAGGCCTAAGATCCTCTTTGTGAGGTAATTTGTGACCTCTCCAGTTGTTGCAGATGTCTAGTGAGGTACATGCCCAATGGGGCATTGTACTCGATGATTGGCCTAATGAGGGAAGAGTAGAGGGAGACAATGACGTCTTTCTTCCTGGATGCAAAACCCTTAGTAATGAGATGTGCAACATAGAAGGACTTTCTGACCACAGTGGCAACGTGGTGGTCAAAAGAGAGGTTGCTGTCAACCTGTGTTCCCAGATCTCTTATAACACCTTATGTGTTCAATGGACTACCATCAATGTGGTAATTCAAGGGGTCTGGATTTTTCCCAAAGGGGATGAAGACACATTTTTTGGCATTGAGCTTAAGGCCATGGTTTTGACACCAGTCATTGGTCTCATTGAGGCCTTTCTATAGGATGTCAACATCACTTGGGGAGTTAATAATAGCTCCCAACTTGCAATCATCTGCGAACTTTGTCAGCCAGAGTCCTTTTGTGTTGGCCTGGACTTCAGAGAAGTAGATACCAAACAGAAGAAGACCCAGGACCGAACCCTGTGGGACTCCACTCATGACTGGTTGGCAGTCTGATTTGGAGTCAGTTACTTTTACACTGTGGGTTCTATCTGTAAGCCAGTTTGCAACCCATCTAGTGATATAGGGGTTGATGCCTAACTTAGTAAGTTTTTCTATGATTCCTGAGTGGGGAATGGTATCAAAGGTCTTGGCCAGATCACGGTAGGCTGTATGAACCACCTTACCTTCATCCACAGCTCTGGTGACTTGTGGGACATGTGCACAACCCAGACACTGTCCATGTTATGGAATATAGAACACATACATGGCAAGGATTGCACAGCACTGGCCACCCACAATAGTAATCCAGATGAGTGGATGGTGAATACAATACCCACCTATGTGGGCCAGTCCAGGGACTACATCCCTGAGCCACACTGCAGACCATTTTCATGTGGCCTGATATCAAGTTATACCCTTTGCCTAGCCTTATACAGCCTTCTGGCACAGTCAACTACTACAAACCTGTGAAGTAATTAACCCATGCCTGTCAGTACTGGCACATCTGTGCGTGTGTGTGTGTGTGTGTGTGTGTGTGTGTGTGTGTGTGTGTGTGTGTGTGTGTGTGTGTGTGTGTGTGTGTGTGTGTGTGTGTGTGTGTGTGTGTGTGTGTGTGTGTGTGTGTGTGTGTGCGGAGATTAATGATTTGGAAGCCATTCACACTCATTACACCTCCTATCACCCTACTGTAGCATGGTTTCTGATGTCAGTCACCTTGACATACCCTATGCCCATATATCAGCCTGATAACTTCTGTAGTGCATGTGAAACCTGCATAATACTATAGTGTAGCAAACTAGTTAGTCAGGAATTCTAATCCTGACCCTGCCAGCTGTGATAATGTGTGTGAGCCCCTGAGAGAGTGTGGTTGTGTCTTCCTTGACACCTGCTTTTGTGAACAGCCACGTGTACTACACTTACCTTATCCCTCCTTTATCACTGTAACTGATGTTACCCACCTTCAAAGATACATTTGGACAGTTTGCCAACATGTAAGCACTGTGGCACATATAATAACTGCATAAAAATGTGACAGCAATACATAGTCAGGCAGGGGTTTGAAACCAAGTGTTGGTAAGTGTGTGACACAAACATGCTTAGCTCTTACTCTCCTAGCCCCTTGCTTTCTTACTTTGTCTGTCTCTGTCTCTCTCACTCCCTCTCTGGTGGATGTGGAAAAGTACACCTGCTTTGCTTAGGCAGCAGCTTGTGGTTTGTAAGTGAAGCTCATGATCAGCTGATGGCTTGTGCACAAATTGCAGTCCCCCACTAGCTAATTGCATGTGGAACAGCAGCGGTATCATTCCCATAGCCAATTGCATGGAAGCACACTCCTATAACTAAGTGGGTGTTGGCCCTTTTCATTCACTGTGAACAGGATTTCATGCTGGTGTTTGACAAACAGCATCACAGAGGGTAGTTGGATATACCTCTTACAACATATACTGTGGAGACAGGCCAACAAAACAGGAGGGGGATGTTCCAGACATGAGGACAGAATGTAAGTATTGCTCTTCTACATTTGAAGTAATGTTGGTTTAACAGGGTTTGTGTGGATATGGCTGATCTACATGATGTAATATCTGTCATGACAGTGTTATGTGGTTGGGGAAACTCCCACCAGTAGGGCAATCTGCAGACTGGCCAGTGTTTGGAGTCTTACATGTGTTGTATTACTCACACATGTCCTATCTTTAGAAATGCAGTAGCATACTCTGAGGATTGCAGTCAGTACATGGTGACAGCCATGAAAGTTACTAACTTCATATCGCTCAGTAGACATATGTCACAACAAACCTTGTTACACCAGTAAATGTATGGGTTCATCTAAACAACATGTTAATACTGGCCCTATTTTAGTGCCTCCAGCCACAAATCTGTCAACCTCTGTACATATGTCATGCAGTAAGAGTTGCATATGTTCAGTACCTCATCATTTACTGACATCATACCTGATAACAAGCCAGTGAGATACCAGACTGCTAGAAATGTTATGTATAGTAGGCCTTATATTAGAGGACAAAACATGGATATTCTGTTGTAGTGTGTACAGTAGTGAGGTCTGTGTACTTATGGTGAATGTCGACAGAGTGTGTAATGTGAATATGTACCTTGGCCTGTGTACAGGCTGTGTTAGATGTCATTGTTCTTGGTCATGTGCTATGTGATGGTGCATGCTGTTGCAGTGTATGGTACCCTATCGGCGTACATGTTTGGAGGGCCAGACCAACACATGTCCCATACCACTCAGGCATCAGAATACACTGTGTATTGGTCCAGTATATGTAGGGTTGATGTGTGAGTGGCACATATGAGAATGTTGTTGTTCACACAGTCCATATACTGTAATATTAAGTACGCTTACCATATGTGACTGTGACTCTGTTCAGATTGGTTGTGGATATGCATTTTCACACAGGTGTCCGTTACTCCATGCTGTTACATGCCTGTAGAGCCTGCTATATTTGCAGGCGCATGTGTATTCCCCAATAAGAAATGGGGGCCAGTGTTGTGGCAGTCTGCCTTTAGTTTGCACAGTGCTTTGTGACATGCCTAGCAGCTCATTGTATTTACCCAGTGTGATGCTATGTCTAGATATTTGTCACGTGTACTGTTGTCAGGCCATCATAACTGTTGAGTATTTCTGACAAAGCAGTGGGATGCTATACAGATGTATGTCACTAACTAGTGGGTATTATGTGGGCTTGTGACCTCTGCTCCTCCAGTTATTATGTGTCAGGACAGACAGGTGTGTGTGAATAAATAAACTGTGTGAACTTATCTATCCCAGTATTTTTGTGATATCCCCATTTACATGGCTGTAAACATCCACTTTATCAGGTTGGTCCACACGTCTTGCACTAAGGGTGCTGTGTATACCTCTGGACTGACCAGAGTGTGTCAGACTGTCCACATTTATTGGTCATATCTCTGCTGTATTCTACATGATCATTACTATGATTTGTGTGGTAATGTACTATGATGATCTTATGATGTGTGTAAGTAACTGCTGGCGTACATGTCAATATCAGATGTGACTTCCAACACAACATTACTTTTAAGATAACCCTTGCTACAGTAGCAAAAGTCTACATGTATACCTGCAATACTAGGAGGTTGTGACTCTTGGTGCTGGGTGAAAAATTTTATGGAGCTCTGCTCTGCTTACTTGCTTGCTTGCTGTGGGATTTGAAGTCTTCTTAAGACACACAGTCTTGCTGTGCTGTTTACTGCTGAATCAGAGACACATCATGACTCCATCTGTAGTCTGTTTAAAGCACCAAGCCTTTCAAATTGCACACTGATAAAGAAATAGATTTTGCAGCTATAAGCACAGTTACAGATAACTTATTTTATAACAAACCACACGTAGTCTGTCAGATTTGTAGCATATATTTACAAAGTTTTCCTTCATTACAGATATGAATGATGACTTCTACAAAATACCTCTCTCTGTCCTTCTCTCACATAACTGAATTACTACAATAGCTATACACAGAGCTAGTCACGCACAGAAGAGATTGGTATTTCCTCCTGGTATATTTTTCTGGCCTTCTATGGGAAGTCACATAATGTCTGTTTTTAGACTTTTCTATTGTCCTTTTGTGATTTAAGCACTTTTGCTGATGTGAGGATGCCATTCTGAAAGGAAACATCTGTATAAGCTGTTCCTACTGGAAAAACATCACGTATTGCTGAATTTATAAAAAAGGATGTCTGTTAATAGATATTTGTTCTGCAAACATGAGAAAAATCATATAATCCTTGCTTTCCAATATTGCTTTGTTAGGCTTTTCTTTTTGATGCTGTGAAGAGAAGGCTGTCTGTTATACATATAGTATGAATGCACATTTTACATTGCTAAACTCTATACATATATTCAAGCAAACTTTTTATTCTATGCTTTATCTTTCAGCATATTTATATTCATAATATCTAACACTGGGGTATGACTCCACTACATGTTATGGACATATGTTATACATATATGTATATATATATATATATATATATATATATATATATATATATATATATATATATATATATATATATATATATAATTATGTATACATACATATACAGGTATATATATATATATATATATATATATATATACACATATATATATATATATATATTGTGTGTGTGTGTGTGTGTGTGTGTGTGTATATACAGAACATGCTTGGGTACAGGTCTCCAAGACAGACACTGAATGGAGCACCTCAATGGCCCTCTGCAAGAAGCAACCAGATGATTGGATGTTGCATGGAACTCTCACTCTGAGGATCACCCGCGTGGTATCTGTTGATAGATGGCTTGCTGGCAAATGGCAGGTGGCATGATACAACTGTACACACATCCCCTACACGTCCCATCTCTCCATGGACAATATCCTGGTACACACCTATGAACACCTGCTCCGATGGACCCCAGTACTGACAAATATGTGCATGTGCATTACTGTGAATAACAGTGGCTGTGTGTTTGTAGACCTGTATTTGATAATATGCTGAGGCCCTTCACACCCACCACATGTCCCATTGCCATAATTAGATGTGGTTGCTGCTGTAATGGACATTACAAGTACCTTGTTACACTCTTCATCCTGTGGGCCACCTGGAGCTTGCAGAACCAGCATAACACTGTTTTACAAATGGGTTGATAGACATGGGATTCCCTCTGAGTTCTGGCAAGTCTGTGTATGTGTGCAAGTGTGTATATTTGTAGGATACAGCATTCTGAGGACACATTCTCCTAATACAATGCACCTTGCCACAAAGCATTAGGGATAGTGATGTTGCTGACCATAGGAGAGCCATGACAGTGCATCACCATACTATCCCTGTGGCATGTGCATTAGATGCATATCCCTATAGTAGCACTCTTGAGATAGACAAGGGGTTGTATTGCAGTCCTGGTCAATGTGTGATAGTGGGTATGTCAGAGTATTATCATGGGTTTCAGTCTGTACAATATCCACTGTGGGGTGTGGGTGCTGGGTATACTGTCTTTACACCATGGTAGCCCCAGTACATGTCCCATGTTCCACTCTATGGGGACCACTGTCACCATCAACCATACAGGTAACTGATAACACTATCCAGCCCAGTGATGCATGTGGTGTGTGGAACTTATCTGTAATAAAAGGGACACATTTTTAAGGTATCTAGCACTGATAAGCCCAGGTCTCTCAGATGTGTGTATGACTGTTATGTGTTTGTCAATGTTTATATGACAGTATGTCACACTATGTATTGTTCATAAACAACCAGTACATCCCCCATTGCCATACTCTACAGGGCCTGGTGATGTTCTTCACTTAACATGTAACCTGGAACACACCTCATCCTAAAATCTGTGTGGTGTGTGCAATTGAGGCCACACACATCAGTAGCAGTACATGCCAAGATAGGGGTTCTAGTCCATGTGTTGCCAAGTAAGAGTGTGTGTGGATGTGAAGGGATCTACTTCAGTTTGCAGAATGTACATGTCCCAGGAGGTCATCTGTCTGAGAACTGGTTGGCAAATGCTAACATTTCAAAGGTATCATCCTGTGGAAATTCATTCCATCACAACTAGTAGTAGATGTGTAAATGCCCTCTTTCCCACTGTATAGGTGTACAGCGATACTGGGGTTGGTATATATAGCTGGGTGTGGATCTTGTGGATACAGCCACCATCATTGCAGTTACTGTTGAGTGTATGCCCTTGCTTAGCTGGCTGTAATACTGTACAGTTCACATTAACAGGTTAAGTAGTTGTCAATCACACTATCTGTGGTTCTACAGCACCTCACACACTCCAAAGGGTAGGGTTGTGCTACCACACCAGCACAGCTTTGTTTACCAAGTGGGGGATTGCACTACATTGGGGAAGGGCCATATACCCTGCCAGTACCATCGTCAATGACATTAAACTAGCAGACTACTTATTTCCCAATGTGTTGTTGTGCCTATTCTGTCTTGGTGGAATTTCATAGGCTAAAATGGGTTCCTTGCACAAGTACATACATTCATGTGTACAGTATTCTCTGTGTATTGCATCAACACCAAAGCCTCTGTGTGTGTTATACACAAACATGTGGTGTGTGCCACCCAGTACACTTACCATTGTCCACTGTAGAAGAGCTGCTGATATCAGCCACCATGCACTCACCTGTATATACCCCCAGACATATCAGCCATGTGGAACATGCAGTAACTGTTATACAGACCTGTGACGGGTTCATATTATAACACCAAATGCTGAAAAGAGTGAACGGTGTTACATCAACACATATTCAGTGAATGCTGAAAATGTTGAAACCGCACAACAGTGAAAGAAATCGCTGTTTCAGCCCCCCCCAAAAAAAAACATTAAACACTTCCAAACACATACCTTAATCCTAATTATACCCTCCCAAAAAACAGTAAACAACTAAATACACATATGCACGTAACCCAACCATACATCTAACAAAAAAAAAAAAAAAACAGTAAACATTTTAAAACATATGCACTTATCTTAACCAGCACCCTAACCCTAAGGACAGTAACTCTAGCACTTTTACATAAACAGTTCCAAACACAAACACACTTAACTTAACCCTAATCCTATCCCCCCAAAACAAAAGTAACCATCTAAAAACACACACACACATAACTCAACCATACATCTAACGCAAAATAAAAAACAGTAAACACTTTCATACATATGCACTTACCTTAACCTGCACCCTAACCCTAAGGTCAGTAACTGTTGAACAATCATGCTCAGGAGCTATACCCGACAAGGGACCACACTACACTCCAGAACAGACAAAGCAATGAAGCGGTCAAGTGACTTCTTTCCCAGGGAAAGAATTCACTGAACAGCCACTTAGCTGTTTTGCCTGTTCGCCCTACTTGTGTTGATGAAAACACATTCAACAAAATGCATTTTTGTCTTTCTAATAGGAACCCACCTGTGACGTGTTCAGCTGTACCCAGGAGATGGCACAGTCAATGTGTCACCACAGTGCCATACCCCTTGTAGAAAACAAAAGCAGACCAACATCCTGCTGACACATGGACACTTACGACACAAATGAAATACATTATGGAGACCACAATCAGTGTTAATAACAGCTATAATGCATCATGGCTAGACAGCTACACTTCCTGAAATGTAGGCATTAAACTTTAGTGCTGACAACATGTTACACAGCATTACATTGACATACTGTAGTACAGTCACCCTGTGCATCAGAACCATATTAGCCTGTCCCTGCATTGATGTTATGGAAGACAAGGATGTGGTACAGGTATCATCATATGCACAGTGTGTGTTGTTGGTTTGCCAGAGACCTAGGCGGAGCCATAATTTTTACATCATGTGTGTGTGTGAGGCTGTTTAATTATTAACTGGGCTGTTGTGATGTAGTCTGTGTAGGTATGGGGTTTCCCTAGCTATGATGCTGATGTGTGTGTGTGTGTATGCAGGCACACAGTTCTGCCATGTGGCTGCCCTATACAGGGCTTTTTTGGACAGCTGCAGACTGTACCTGGCAGGGTGTGAAGTTCACAATCCCAGCCATGGACATGAGAACTGTGGCTGCCATGGGTTCCATGGGCACTACCAAGTACAAACCACAATATGGTACTCTCCCCTGATGATGACATATATCTGCTGGATCCAGGTCCCTCTTGGGACCAGCCAGGGCCATGTGCACATGGCCTGCTATGTTGTGGTGTGGGCAGCACCCCCTCTGCAGTGCTGGGGCTTGTACTGCCACTACGGGAGTGGCCCTGGCTTCTTGCATGTCCACGTCGACCTCCAGCTGTTGGTGTTGCTGGCCTACGTCCACATGGCTGTAACCACTATTCCCACCATATGCTCAAGCACAGACATTCCACAGTTGAGAATTCCCACCATCTTACCCAACCGTCTAGCCATGACCTAAATAATGGTGGGCACCTGCAAGATCACAGATGTTGTCTATAACAGCTGAATGAGTAGCCCTCTGCAGCCACAGACCCTGTCTGGTATACCATTCCTTACGTGCCTGTGCCTCCATGATGGCCTGAAACATGCATCTGATGGCACCAGATGTGGCACTTCTGCCAGGGGCATGATGACCAGCAGCCCTCCTATGAGCACCCCTGTTCATCTGCCTGTGTGGTACCCCACCAGACATCCAGCTATGACTGCTGTGTCCTGACACAAATGCCGTAGACACCACGCTGTCCTGTCCTATGCCACCAACTGCCAACTGTCCCTCATCTATGGCCACTGGTGATGGGGTATGTATAGGCAATGGGACTGTGTGCGGGGATGAGATGGATAACAGTGGAATGTCAAATGATGGCACAGCTTCACCCCCTGACAACCCTGCCTGTCATCATTATCAGTATCTGTATGGACACTAACATCAGTTTGCCTGCAGGAGGGACCCTGACCCACCTCGCCACCTGTGAGGGGAAAACAATAAATGCACTTTAAGACCTGTATATCATTGCTTAACAGTATACACAAACACACACACACACACACACACACACACACACACACACACACACACACACACACACACACACACACACGTACACACACATACTTATAGGTGAGGTTTCACAAAGATATTACATACAGACTTCTCATTACCCATCTGTCAACATGCCTGACATATGGAATCATCATGCAGTGCAGCTATAGTCAGTCCCTGTTATCAACATTAAACATCTCTGTGATGCATGTGTTGTGTTAGTAGGTGATGCTCCTTACCCTTGAACACACTGCACCCATGTAAACAGTATTGCTGTGCACCTGTTCAGCACCCTGACATGTACTGTGCACCATACCTCACAGGTGTACACACCATTGCTGAATGTGTACATGTGTGTCAGTTATGTTTGTTCTGCTGCTCACAGCCCCTATGTGTTTGTCCGACACATACCTGGGATGATATGTGGACAGATGTCATTTGTGAATGCTTGATGTCCGATTTACAGATCTCATCATTGGCGGTGCATGTATGGCCAATAAAATACAATTACACTGACAAACTTCAAACCATACTGTGGCTATGGGGAGTGTACACACCCTTATTGACATGGCAGCCTCTTCCCTGATATGCCATGAGGCCACATTACTGCACATGTTAACATTATATGAACCTGATATGTGACATATGACCTGTGCAATCAAATGCAGTACAAACAAATGTTTTAGTTTTGCAGATGCTGATTGAGATGCATACAATTTGTGGGTGCATATGTGAGCACATCCTTATCATGATGGTTTGTTGCACCAACTGTTAAATGTACTACAGCAGTAACTATTTCTGGAAGGGGTATACTAGCATGGTCCATCTGCATTTTCCAGTATTTGGTCACTCTGCCCTACAAATGTCCTCCAACTCTGCATGATTGCAAGGTCAACTCATGTGCATAGCCCTTGGAGGTCACACAGTGCCGTCACTATTGCTGTGAAGTCAGGGTTATGTCTGCCACAATTCATGACCTTGACTGTATGCAGATACAGCCATTCTTAGCGAGCTTTGGATCTCTGCTTCAGTTCACTGTTGTGCTTTCAGGATGACAACCCTCCCATACTCAGCCTTTTTGCAGATGTTTGACAACTATGGGCTACACATGTGTGTCATTTTACAGTGTCCCAAATTCTGAACACTATGTGTACCGGCCTAGTACCGGCTAATGAATGGCAAACATATAGGTGCACACTGGTACCAGCAAGGTACAGATGAGGATGGTGGGCCTGAGGTGGGGTGCGGTGTTGGTTGTGCAGCACATATATCTTAATTGATACTGTCTGTAGGTTTCCAACTTGGTCTTGGTACACCAGTACACATTACAACACATGCCTTTGGGGGACTTTTGATGTTATGCATACACTACCTTAAGAGAGCCCTGGCTGATGTTTCCTGTGGAACAACTGTCCCATCTGATTACCCTAACCCATGGGCCACACTTATGCAGAGTCCAGGCGATTGTCAACACAGGTTCTGCACAGCCAGTACTTGCTAGACATTCCTTCAACTCCCTCAGTGTTGCGGCGTGTTACTAGGCAGCCTGCATGACCAGTCTGCAACATGTGTTGCCATCTGTCTTGGATGGCCATCATTTTATTTTCTACATTAATCTTGTCCCATACATCCTCACCACATACATGACTGTCTGCACCATTTGCCATGGTATATGCAATGATGAGGTAAGGCTACATGTCCCACTCCTGCATGCTACCTGCTGGGTATGGGATCCATTCCATGGCTTGTAAGATATGTGCAAGCCACAGCTGCCTCTGTTGTAGGAAAGTGGGCACATTTTATAGGCAAACATCTTGGACAGCAGACCATTACTTGCTGTGACACTGAAGGCCTATACTTGCTGGAAGGTCCATACTCATGAAGAGTGAATGCTGTCAGTACCTCAAAAGCTGCTTCCACAATATGCATGCATATGCGTCCAGTGTTTGTTAAGTATGTATTCCCCATATTTGCTGTCCTAACTTAGGATTCCATATTACACATTCATTCCTCATGGCAGGACCACATTACAGGTTGTAAGGGTTGTGGAATGCGATATTGTGATATGTCGTTGTGTAGATCTGTAACAGTTGCCATTGTAACAGTAGTATATACACTCTTGTGGCACTGTATAAGGATGATGTTTCAGACATGTTCCTAGTGTAGGCCATTTGTCCCAACATTATGTTCATCAATGACAGGTTGTTAGTTATATTGCAGGACTCTTACATACCCTTCAGATATGCCCCCATGGTGACCACTGTGATGCAGTGCAGTTAACAGCAACAATAAGTGAACATGTACAGCATGCATTATGGGTAGGTGTGTTAAATATGTGCATGGAAAATACCATGGCCAAACCATGGCTGGTGTATTGGCAAACATGAACAAACACCATACTCACCAGCTACAGGATGCTGCCCCAGAGGTATACCAGAGGGACCTACATAGTTGTGTGAGAGATGTGATGTCAGTAGCCACACCTGTGGCATTGGTACCGGGTGGGAGCAGCATTACAGTACATCAACAGTACAAGCCCACAATACTACAGATTATGCACATCTGTTTATTACTACAACGCAGCAAAAGCCTATATATATTTTATCTCACATATGCATGATTAAACTCTACAGATGTAGATGGATACACAACAGTGGTCTACTGATGTGCCCTGTGGGCTTACCTGCATGCTCCTCATCCATTGTGTGGGTAGCATCCACTTCCACAATGCTCTCCACAGGATCTTGTGTTTGCAGGCAGGCAGGTGCCCCGAGGCTGGCTAGGAGCTCTTCAGCATGTGTTGATGGGCTGGATGACCCCCCTCTGTGTTTAGCTGGTCCCTCCTAACCACAGCAGCATGCTGACGGGCATGGAGAAGTAGGTCAGTGCACCGATGTTGGACCTGCTCATAACTGCGGGTATGCAGGTTGTCATCATTTACCCTGTGGACAAGAGCGTTCCACAGGGCGGTCCTCTCCTGCAGATCATGGGTGTATGTCCAAACAGGGTGTAGTAGTGCTGCACCAGGTGTTGTATGATCACCTCATTCTCCTGGGGGGAGTACACCGGCAATCGCTCCTGTGACAAAGTGCCTGAAAGACATAAAGAGGAAAAAAAGGCCTGAGGACCTCATACTGCAAGGATATAATAGTTGTTAATGCACATCACTGTCTCCCTCCCCACCATATCTGCAACAACAATCTGAACACACAACTCAACATGTATGTTTACAGCAAACCTACTGTTGGGACATATATTGTATTGTACAGCAATTTGTGCAATGTGTTTGTAGTCATGTTCTATGTTGAAACACTATCATTGGTGGCCTGTTACGAACAATGTCACCTGCATGCTATTGTAAGGGCCACTGTGGTTCCATATATGCATGTGTTCTGTTTGCTATGTGACTGCTGCAAATCTGGTGTTTTGTGTTAATGGGGATATCTATGCATGCTGTTAGACATAATCCTGGAATATGTGGACTATTACTACCCACATATGTTCTATAACTGTGACACAATAGCATGTTTGGGAAGACAGTTCCCAGCAGAACCACCTCCCCCACATCATCTGGCCATGTTACCAGGCCACATCACATCTGGGACCCACCCCAGGACCTCACCATCATCTGCTGGTCCTGCACTACCTTCAGGTGGAAGCATCTCAGGGGATGGTGTTTGCCCCCTCCTAGGAGAACACACACACAAACACACACACACACACACACACACACACACACACACACACACACACACACACACACACACACACAGGATCCTGTCACCCAAAGTCACGTCCAGGATCTGGTGCATAGGGAGCTCCACAGAGACTTGGGGGATGTGCTACACCACTTTATGGACCTCAGTACACAATCACAGGGTCTGCATGCTCTTTCTGCTCAGCCCCCAGCCCCACAGGCACCTTCAGGCCGTGAAGGTGCAGTTGTGACTGCCCATGGGTGGGGAACTTGGTCCCATTGTTTCCATATGGGGGCTCATGGGCTTCCACATTCCAAACACCACTCCCAATCCAAGGGGTTTACCCACCACATGTGTTATATACCACCCCTGTATGCTGTCTTGTCTGTCTTCCAACCCAAACTACCTCCCCAAATATACCTACTATCCTTCCCCAACATACCAATCCCACCTTCACAAACATGAGCAATGTGTTCCCAACATGGATTTCACACCAGACATAACTGTCCATTTTGCACACACTTACTACTGTATATATATATATATATATATATATATATATATATATATATATATATATATATATATGTGTGTGTGTGTGTGTGTGTATATATATATATATATATATATATATATGTGTGTGTGTGTGTGTGTGTGTATAGATATGTGTGATGTTCTCTCACACATGTCATGCAACACTGTCATTCAACAATAGGGGAAATGTATATATATATATATATATATATATATATATATATATATATATATATATATATATATATATATATATATATATATATATATATATATATATATGTGTATGTATATATATATATATATATATATATATATATATATATATATATATATATATATATATATATATATATATATATATATATATATATATATATATATATATATATATATATATATATATATATATATATATATATGGTGCATTCAAACATCAGGTCCACACTCTCTAACTCTCCTTCCTTCACAGCTGCACTGTTCTGCCTTGCTACAACACAGGCAGGTGTCACATGTGGACACAGCCTAACATTAGGGGTTATATATAGGGACAGATTGCAGGTAAGCCTATTAGACACCTATGGCATTTGTGCATGCTACATTACACGTTAACATGACTGTCCTGCAAGTGTTGGGGTCTGAAACTCATGTGTCTATCATCCAAACACCAAAGCGAAAAACTGTTGCAAAGAAAACCAAAAAATGCCACAGGAACAATGACAGCGTATTCAAAACAACTTTAATAAAAGTTCTGTTCTTTAAAACAAGCGTTATAGTGGAAAATTGCGTCCACAATAAAACCAAAAGGACCAAGAATCAACAAATCCAAGTAAAGCACTTTTCATCTGTAAATGTTAACAGACTTCTTCAGACAAGCTCTGTCTAAAGAAGTCTGTTTACATTGACAGGCGAAAAGCGCTTTACTTGGATTTGTTGGTTCTTGGTCCTTTTGGTTTTATTGTGGACGCAGTTTTCCACTATAACGCTTGTTTTAAAGAACAGAACTTTTATTAAAGTCGTTTTGAATACGTTGTCGTTGTTCCTGTGGCGTTTTTTGGTTTGCATTTGTCTATCATAACGGCATTACTTCCATCACCAGCTATTTGCCACACTAATATACATGTCTTGAGGTACAGAACACACATTATGATGGTTTACATCTGGTCATTCAGTGCAGATCTGCACAGTTGACAGGTTTGGCCCACTACCCACAGGGCCAGGCGCTATGTCCATAGCAGTTGTTCAGCACAACATCATTACAACAACAACTCCTGATGGCACATATAAATCTTTCCGCATCTATCCCATTATTATAGACCAAATACTACATTCAATTACCTGCATATATGTTTCACATACCTGTTGTAGTGTTGTCCTCTCTTCTAAGTACACTTTTACATGCCCCCTTAGTTATATAGGGTTGTTTTGTAGTTTTAGTTGGTTTAGATAATTTTTTTTATGTTTTTGTTTGCTTCTCTCACTCTCTCTCTCTCTCTCTCTCTCTCTCTACTACAGGGATTCAGCTACTTTGAATAGATTGCAGCATGGATTTTGTAGGTGATGCACATGGTCAGGTGATGGCTTCTGCATCAGTCAGTGTTCGCTACTTGCATGCAGCCCTCTGTGTAGTACTTCCAATTATGACTGTCATGGCAACCCACTACTATAAATTACTAAATCATGTGGGAGTTGTCCCTTTACCTTTCCTGTATGGAAGACATCCTTCCTGTTTGTGGGCAGCAGTGTTACAGAAAGCAGGTAGACATACCTCTTAAAACAGGACTTGCAGACAGAGGACAACTATATATTTGTATAAGTTTCCAGACCTACAGACAGTGTGAGTAGTGTTGTTATATGTATTCTATACCGCTAGTTTTACAGGGTTTGTGTGTACATGCTAGTTTAGCATGGAATGCAGTATGTCTGCATAGCTCTCAACTGTGAGCCTATACACATGATGGCCAGAGGATTGGCTTTTATGTTTTGTCTGTTCACCACATAGGTCTTGTCTCTGATATAGCAGTAGCATTCTGTCTGTTGAATGCTGTCAGTACATGGCTACATCCATTTGTGTTTCTGGCTTCATATTCCTGAATAAGGGTATGTTGCAACCAATCCTGTAACACCAACAACTTTCACAGTGTATAACAACAATACTGCAAATATGGCCCTGTGTTCCAGCCTCTGTCCTCCACCTATATACCAGGCTTTGTCCATATGTCATGCAGTACGAGGTTGTTAAGTAGTGGCCTATCATTATGCAGTGCTGGCATTCCTGCCATCATTCCAGTGATGTTGTGGACCCCCACACATATTGTGGGGTAGGCTCTCTCTATATATATATGTATATATATATATATATATATATATATATATATATATATATATATATGGGCTACCGCTGGACAAAACGTGTATGACCTTGTACAGTCCAGAGGTTAGTGTATGTGACACTGTTATATGCCCTTGTAAGTCATTCTATGAGGGCGGGGTATGCACCATTTGTAACCTAGGCTGTTAAAACTTGTGAGGGACATCAGTAGTAAGACACCTTGGGCAGGATTCATGAAGCCTCCATGTAAGAGTTATAACTCTTACACGGAGGCTGCAGTTAAACGGAGTGATGTCAGCATGCTCTGCATATTCATGAGAGCATGCTGAATCACACCTAAGGCTAACACGGTCCATGTAAGACAGTAGGTGGCATGTCCGTAGGCCAAGCCCTGTAAGCAGACACGCCCCCAGAAGAGTAAAAGTGCCCAAAGTAAACACCCACAACAGAGTCCATGGAAATGTGAATAAACACAACACAACACATGCCTCCACAGACTACAAACATAAAATGTACAAATGAACATCTCATAATTTTTTTTTAAATTGTAAAGATGTTTAACTGTGAGTGCTTTGCTGGGCGTGCATAGCACAGCCACAGTTAGCAGTCAGTGGGAAAGCATATAAGAACTAAATATGCAAAGTAAGCCAAGAAGCAATAGCGTAGTGGTAGAGATGTTGGCTGAAGAGCAGGCATGCATGGTTCGAGCCCCCACAACACCAATTTTTATTTTTAGCAAAATAAGCACAAAACAAGTCCCTGACAAACATGTACACATAAAATCACATTTTATGTAAAATGTAATGAAATAGCCCATTTATATTGAAGAAATGTGAGGTAACAAAACAATAAAAAATGCCAGATGTGCCCATAGCTGAGCTACAGTTTAACAGGGTGAGTGCATCTGCCCGTAGGTGAGCAGTGGTTTAACTTGTGAACCTCTGCTATCTCTGTAAAAAACAAAAAAAAAATCTTGCTTTTTTCCCACTTTTCTGAGAGTTAAAAAAGTTCAGTTACAGGCTTGCTGTTCCTGAACTGTTTGAAAGTTTCTGTGAGGCCATTTTTGCTTGGGCTGAAGGAGGGTCTCTGTGATCAGTGGCAGTGAATAACATTGAGCAGCTTCCCTGCCCCCCGTAGAGGTGGTTACTGACTTGAAACTGTAGTTTTATTGGCCACTAGGGGTCATTTCCAAAACTCCTTCATCTTCCTCTCTTAAAACCTAGTTGCCTCGTGGTTTGGGCGTCTTTTCAGGCTTGTTGGCTGTTGGTGAAGCACCCTCCAAGAGGAAAAAATGCTGAGAGAAGAAGGGAGCCACTTTTGAGATTTTAAGTATTTTTTTCTCTGTTTATTTGCTAAGTTTTTCTGCATAGTTGCCTAGCTTGAGCATTTTCTGGCTTATTAAACTTGATTTCTGTATTAGTAGCTGTATTTAGAGCACAACCAAAAGCTGTTTGCTGAATTTCCTGTTTGCACTTAATTTTAAATCGTTTTTTTCTTAAAACTTGCATATTTTCTGTCCTTGACCTAGCACTCTTGTGTGGGGTCATTTACTGCACTGTTATAACTTGATATTACTTGTGAACCTCTGCTATCTCTGTAAAAAAAAAAAAAAACAAATCTTGCTTTTTTCCCACTTTTCTGGGAGTTAAAAAAGTTCAGTTACAGGCTTGCTGTTCCTGAACTGTTTGAAAGTTTCTGTGAGGCCATTTTTGCTCGGGCTGAAGGAGGGTCTCTCTGTGATCAGTGGCAGTGAATAACATTGAGCAGCTTCCCTGCCCCCCGTAGAGGTGGTTACTGACTTGAAACTGTAGTTTTATTGTCCATTTTGGGTCTATTCCTGCTTCTTTCCAGCCCCTGCTATCAAGCACGCTTTAACGTGCTTTAGCACGATTTAGCGCGGAGTTGCCACTAGAGCAGCATCGGGCAGCCGTTAAACAAGGTTAAACTCTTTCTGGCTCCAGAAAGTCTGTTCTTCAATTTTTCCCTTAGAACTGCTCTGTTAGGAACCTAAACAGTTTACACCTTCACTAAAAAGTGCAGCACTTGTTCCAAATAGCTTTTTCTTCTCAAAAAGCTCAGCACTTGTCTTATAAGCATATCCCTTGTCTTATAAGCATTCTTTTTGCAGGTCAAGCACTCCTATATTATACAAATCTCTCACTAGCAAAACCCCCCAGGAGTGCCCACTTTCCTGTTAAGCCCACTACTTTTCTGTCTCATAGCAACTCATAATTCTTTCTAGCATGTTGAAGGGTCAGATGCTGGCGTCCTCTCCTGCCCAAATGGTGAATCTGGGAATTCTGAGACAATGTTACAATTGCCTCATGTACACGGAAAACCCTCTCCTCCTCCAACATAACACTAACACTTGTGAGAGATGCAGCTATTTAGCCAGACTGGAGGCTGAGCTCTCTCAACTCAGGACTGGCAAGACCAGGCAGGAGGAGAAGGCAACTACACACACCACAATACCAGTCTCACATAACTCAACCACACCACTGAATCAAACACATAAACACACTAAAACATACTCGGAGGCTCTGAGTAAAAATTTACCTAAACAGCAGAGGCCTCCAAAGCAGACACCCAAGCAACTGCAAACTCAATACACCACACAAACAACACATAAACAACAAAATCAGTGTGCAAAGCAGTCACTGCCCTTAAGGCCAAATACAACACCAAACATACTTGTCATAGGTGACTCCATAGTCAGACACACTGACGTCCCGCTCACCAGACTGAGTAAGGAGAAGGTCACAGTAAGCTGCCTGTCGGGTGCTAGAATCCGCCACATAACGCAAGCACTCAGGTCTCTCAACAGCAGGTACAAGTACAACTCAGTCATTGTCCACGCTGGTGTCAACGACCTGAGACGTACCTCCTTGGACTACATGAAAAGAGACATTGAGGAGCTCTCTGATTATGCAGCCCAGGCAGGTATGACCCTGACCTTGAGCAGTATCCTACCTTCACCTAGAATGATGCCACAATACAGTGATAAGATGATCAGCTTTAATAATTGGCTTAAATTCTGGTGTCATTCAAAGGGGATCCAATGTCTGTCTGCCTGGGATGACATGCTGGACAAGCCACGCTGCTTCGCAAGGGACGGCTTGCACCTGTCACCCCTAGGCTTCCGGATATTGGCAAAGGCTCTTGCCACCCCCATAGTGCCTTTTTTAGGCAAGGCTCAAATTCTAAACATACCACCCTAGAACACAAAAAAGGAAAAAAAACTAAGGGTAATGCTGCTCAATGCCAGAAGTTTCAATCTCAAGATGCACGCACTCGAGGCCCTTCTCAGTATGGAGAACATCGATGTCTGTGCTGTGACAGAAACCTGGTTCAAGGCTCCTGAGAGCACCGCAGCACTATCAGGTTTCACCTCATATCATGCGTTCCGGCCCCAAAATCCAGACAACACCAAGAAAGGAGGGGGGGGTGTCCATATTCATAAAGGACACCCACACCTCAAGGTTGGTGGCAACGCACGATGCATCGGAGACCATCCAGGTGCAATTAACCATAGGCAAGACTGCTCTGCAATTTGTAGCATGTTACAGGCCACCCTCTCAAACTCAGGAACCTCACATGGCCTTCCTGAAAACATTGGAGGGGATAAATGTATCTCCAAACACCATCATACTAGGTGATTTCAACTACCCTAATATAGACTGGGAACACTACTCAAGCCCAAACACTCTAGCCCAAAGGTTCCTGGAGTTCATAAACTCAAATGCCATGGAACAACTAGTCACCATCCCCACAAGAGGAGAAAACATACTTGATCTCATCATCACAAACATGAGATCACAATATTCAACACCAGAAGCATACCCCTCACTGGTGAGATCAGATCATAAACTAATCTCGCTGGAGGTCCTCATCCCGCCCCCACCTGAAATAAAAAAGACCACAGTGAAAAACTTCTCAAAAGCCGACTTCACACTTCTAAAATCTAGCGTGGTCTCCTTTAAGGCCCCTGAGCCAGTGGTAAACATTACTCTAACCGCTGAATCACTTACAAATGCCTTCTACCAGCACCTACAGGACTGCATGGATCAGGCAATCCCAAACAAAACTAAGACTCTTTGTACCAAAGGCAAGCGTCCAGTCTGGTGGACCCCAGCCATAAACAAGCTCTACAACAAAAGGAGGAAGCTACTACAAGATAGAGTAAAATCCTTGAAAGGTAAGACACCTTTGATCATTATAAGTAAAAAACTAAGAGCTCTCATAAAATCATCCAAGGCAAATTTTGAGAGAAAAATCACCAAGGACTCAAAAGACAATCATAAGGCCTTCTTTAGCTATGTTAGAAACCTAGGAGGAAACTCCCAGATATGCTCAGAATTAGTTCAAAATGATGTGAAGATTACTGAACCTACACACATTGCCAACATACTGGCTGACAGGTTCAGTGCAAACTTCTCCCCCCCCCAAAAGGAGAGATATCTATACCAGAGGATTGTAGCCCCCCAAACATCTCCAACACCCAGGTGAGAACTGCTCTCTCCAAGGCAAAAAACACAGCATCCATGGGACCGGATGGTGTCCCCGGCTGTGTGCTCCATGAACTCAATGAGGAATTAAACCCGCAGTTAGGACAGCTGTTTAATCTTAGCCTTACCTCAGGATACGTAACCAAGGAGTGGCGCACGGTGACTGTGGTCCCACTTCATAAGGGCGGTGCCTCCACCGACCCTGTTAATTACCATCCCATTAGCTTGACAAGCCTTATCTGCAAAGCCATGGAGAGGATCATAATGGAACTCATAAATAAAGACATAGGGAACTTGCAGACTTTGGATCCAACCCAGTTTGGCTTTGTCAAAGGCAGATCATGCCTTTTAAACTTGGTTGACTTTTTCGAGACAGTCACCAAGGCTATTGATGAGGGAAAGGCAGTCCATACAGCCTACCTCGACCTGGCAAAGGCCTTCGACACAATACCCCACTCAGGTATCATCGAAAGACTCACCAGCTTGAATGTAAACCCATACATCACAAGATGGGTTGCAAACTGGCTAAGTGACAGAACCCACAGGGTCAGAGTTGCTGGAGCCATGTCAGACTCAAAGCCTGTCACAAGTGGTGTCCCACAGGGCTCAGTCCTGGGTCCACTCTTGTTCGGCATCTACTTTTCTGAAGTACAAGCAAACACAGGAGGGTTATGGCTGACAAAGTTTGCAGATGACTGCAAACTGGGCCATAGTCGAAAACACATCTGACACAGATATCCTTCAGAAGGGCCTCACAGAAACGGATAACTGGTGCCAGAGCCATGGCCTAAAGTTAAACGCCAAGAAATGCATAGTCATACCCTTCGGGAAAAACAAGGTTACCCCTAGCTACCATATAGGTGGCAATCCACTGAGCACAGAAGAAGTCATCAGGGATCTGGGGACCCAGGTTGACAGTAGCCTTTTGTTTGACACTCATGTTGCTAAAGTAGTTAGGAAAACCTTCTACATTGCCCACCTGATCATGAAGGGATTCACATCTAGATCAAGGGAGGTCATCGTCCCCCTTTACTCATCACTCATTAGACCTATGATTGAGTACAATGCCCCATTCGGAATGTATCTGACCCGACACCTGCAGCAGCTGGAAAGGCCCCAAAAGTTCCTCACCAAAAGGATAAAGGGTCTCAAAAATGTCTTATGCTGCCCGACTGAAAGAACTCCAGCTCTATTCAGTCTCATACCGCTTGCTCAGAGGCGACCTGTGCCTGACATATAAGGCCATGTCAAACCCAGATTTGATGAATATGCTTCACCTCAAAAAATCTAGATCCCTCAGAACCACAAGGGCGGAGACTTAAACCTTGACACAGTTATTAATAGAACGTGCTGGAGGGACAAATTCATCACCCAGAGACTCCCTATGCTGTGGAACAAAATCCCGGTACATGTGAGGCAGAGCACCTCGCTGGCCTTGTTCAAGAGGAATCTTGACCAATGGATGGGAGATCGCAGATATACCCCAGGGATTAATTCAGTGTCACTGCTTGACAGAGGCACAGCAAAATAATAGGCATAGTTTTATTCAAACTAAAGCGGTGGCGAAAGCCACATAACTATGGGCCAGGCTTATAAATGCCCTTGGGCAGACAGCCTAGTATGAACCTATGAACCTATGAAAATGAGTGCCCGTAGGTGAGCAGTGGTTTAACACGCTGAAACTATGTGCCCCTAGCTGAGCTGAGCATAATATGCGTGCTGATAGCCAAATGAGGCTTAAAGCAGCGTACCCCATTTGCGGGGAGCTGCGCACCGCGCAAACAAGCTAACCGACGGGCAATGTTGAGCAAGCTGTATCAAAACTGCCTTTACACAGACACACCCCTCAGCTTTACGAATGAACCACGAAGGCACGAAGTTCCTCCAAAAGGTTTATTAACAACAAGGCACAACAATTAACCAACACTGACCTAGGTTTCGTCGTATAGACTTCCTCAGAGTGTTGGTAATCACACAGTTTTATACTAGTCATCTAGTTAATTAAATAATTACACCAAGCTGTGGCTCTACTTATATTTAAAACGGCACAAAATAACATTTGTGACTTCTACCTTAGTCATTCATACATACAACATTTAACACAAATATCTACCTATATAAAATATATATTGTGCTTATATGTTTATATAGATATGTAAATGATAAAAAATATTTTAAAATACATGTAACAACTATATAACTATATTACTATTAAAATTCCTTATACTAGTTGTTATATTACTATTAAAAATAATAACCTTGATTTGCATCTTTTTACTTGACCAATTATAAGACTATGGTGAAAAATAAGCATAGTGTATTAAATAACTATTTTCTGCAATTGTTATCCCAATATGTTTTGCAGCCTAAGATATGGTCCAAAGGGTTCAATTTTGTACCTTGTAGAAGAGGTAGAAGAGGTAATGTAGTTGATACACTCAGAGATTTGAAGTTATTTACACGTAAATTAAATTTACTGGCCTACTTTGGATATTCAAAGAATGAAGAGCAAGTAGTAAAAACTATTGATTTACGTAAACCTAGTTATTTTAATCCATCTTATAATAACATGGTACATATTTTTGAAAACTTGTGTGAACAAGACATTAGACAATTATACAAGGACAAAAATGTAGTATGTCAGAGTAATTTAAAACAGGAACATATAGATAGTATTCAATATATATGTGGTAATAAAAGCATACGTGTAATGAAGCCTGATAAGGGTAACGGAGCTGTAATAATGGACAAAGTTGATTATGATAATGAAATGTTAACTATGTTGGCGGACGATAGCTATGAGGAAGTTAGTATCAACGAGGTTAACATAGCTTACAAAGATATTGATTTATCCCTTGAGGACATGTTATATCAAGGGCAAATTAATGAAGAAGAATTTTTCTTCATGACAAACAAATACCCTGTGGTTAGTGGGATCTTTGGTATTCCAAAGATCCACAAAGGTATTAACAACGTCCATTTTAGACCGATTGTAGATGGAAAGAGGAGTAAAGTGTCGTTTATAAGTCAGTATTTGGATTCAAAACTAAAGAATGGTTTAAATAGTTTTCCGTACATAACTAGAGATTCTTGGCACTTTCTGGAAAAGGTTAGGAATGTAGAAGTACATGATGATACCATGCTCTTGACAATTGATGTGGTTAACCTATTTAGTGTTATACCACACGACATCAGTCTAGAATGGTTGGAAGAGCAATTAATAGCCAGTGGGTTATATGAACAAGACCAGATAAATCTCTATGTAAGGTTAATGGATATAGTGTTAAAAAATAATTATATATTTTTTGAAGGCTATAGGTTTCGTCAAAAAACTGGTGTGGCGATGGGGGCAGCTTGTGCCCCCATATATGCCAATTATATCATGGCATATTGGGAGAATAATTTTGTCTTCAAAAGTGAATTTAAGCCATATATTAGATTATACACTCGTTTTTTGGATGACATTTTTATTGTATGGCAGGGAGAGAGAAACATTCTTGAAAGATTTATTGACTATATTAATCAAACAGTATGGTTTCTAAATTTTACCCATGAAGTCAGTAGGGATGAAATTAATTACTTAGATGTAAGCTTAACTTATAACATAAATAATAAGTATATATCATCAAAAATTTATAGAAAATCAACATTCTCAAATTCGTACTTGCATTACGACAGCTGGCACCCGGAGCACCAGAAAAAATCAATTGTCAAGGGACAATTTATTAGGGCAGCACGTATGGTTAGTGACGATGTTGAGTTTGTAAAGGAAGTTGAATTTATGACAGAATTATTTACTAACAGGGGTTATCCCACATCATTATGTGAGGATTTAAGGAATGAAATACAGGCAAAAAGGAGAAATGGACAGATACAGTCCATACTTAAAAGTTCTTATTCAGTTTGCATCAATAATGTAAATAATCATTTGAGGTATGACTTAAGGGATGAACATATACTATTTGTGACCACGTTTAATGCGGATACAAATATTATTATTGATATTGTTGAAAAATATTGGAAAATATTTAGTAAGTTAAAAGATTTTCAAGGGTATTCATCATATAAACCTAAGTTCATTTTTCGTAAGGACAGAGCCTTGAAACAAATTTTTGAGAGAGGCAATACACATTTGGATACTTATGCCAATAGAAATAGAGGCAATAGTAAGTGTTGTAGATGTACCACATGTCCCTATGTTATGAAAACAGGAAGCAAACTTACAGTCAATAACACATGTATTAGGATTAGGGGTAGGTTCAATTGCCATTCAATTAACGTGATCTATTTAGCTAAATGTGGAAATTGCATGGCATTTTATGTGGGCAAGACATGTAGGAAATTTAGGGATAGAATCAAAGAACATGTCTTGGACATTCAGCATCAAAAACCCACTAATGCTTTAGCACAACACATAATAGAATATAAGGATCACAAATTTTCTTTTTGTGTATTAGAACAGTTAGTTCAGGACCCACAGGGTAGGCTAACTGAGTACCACCTAGATGTTTGTGAACTCAAATGGCAGATGATATTAAATGCACATTTTATTCCAGGGCTTAATGAATTTATAACCATCAAACCATATCTTAGGCTGCAAAACATATTGGGATAACAATTGCAGAAAATAGTTATTTAATACACTATGCTTATTTTTCACCATAGTCTTATAATTGGTCAAGTAAAAAGATGCAAATCAAGGTTATTATTTTTAATAGTAATATAACAACTAGTATAAGGAATTTTAATAGTAATATAGTTATATAGTTGTTACATGTATTTTAAAATATTTTTTATCATTTACATATCTATATAAACATATAAGCACAATATATATTTTATATAGGTAGATATTTATGTTAAATGTTGTATGTATGAATGACTAAGGTAGAAGTCACAAATGTTATTTTGTGCCATTTTAAATATAAGTAGAGCCACAGCTTGTTGTAATTATTTAATTCACTAGATGACTAGTATAAAACTGTGTGATTACCAACACTCTGAGGAAGTCTATACGAAACCTAGGTCAGTGTTGGTTAATTGTTGTGCCTTGTTGTTAATAAACCTTTTGGAGGAACTTCGTGCCTTCGTGGTTCATTCGTATTGTTGGACTGGTTATCTGGTTTGTTTCATGTAACACCCTTCAGCTTGTCTAGACAGTCATAAAAAATAAAAAGTAGTGGCCAGGTTCGAACCCAGGATACTATACACTGTAGTCAAGGTACTGAACCACTAAGCCATGACAGCAGTACCTATAAATGCAATAATAGCAAATATATAGGAATGAATACAAACTGGAGCATGACAATGCAGGTTTAGTGAAGTTGATACAATTCCAAAATGGCCAATCACAGATATGTGTGGGAAAACCGGCCTATATAAGCCCCATAGGCAGGAATACACAGCATAAACGATTGTAGAACTGACTTGCAGCCAGAATGACAGGAGTAGGTGAGGGTAGTTGCTTTCGAGCACAGAGGTGGGACATTGAGGAGTCCAGGTACATGGTCTGGCTCCTAGTCCACAATCATAAGGCCCAACTCATGCAGGGCCAGGTCCTGTGGGGAGCATATAGGGCTGAGGCGTGGGACCGGTTGGCTCATGATCTCACCAGTGCCACAGGGATTCCAAGGACTGGTGAGCAGGTCCGTCACCACCATGCGGACCTGAAGAGCCGCAAGCAGGACCAATTGAACCTTTGGATCCAGGAGGCCCGGCAAATGCCCAACGCCCCACTACTGAGTAAGTTACATTTAATTATGTATGTAAGAAATTAAACTAGCTGATATTATGGAGATGTGTATTCCAATATTACTTCATTTATATTACAGCTGCAGGTGTCCGTTCTGCGAACCGCAGAGCCTATGGCGATAGGCTGGTGCGGTTGTGCCACCAGGCAGGTCAGTAATCCACTCCCAGTAACTGTAAAGAAATATAAAAGTATGACAGTTAGCAAAAGAGTGCAGTGTAGTCACTAAGTAATAAAATGTGCAAGTAACAGTGTAAAAGTGTTTGCAAGTATTGCTTGATTACAAAAGTGTGTTGCAGTCTGTAATCCAAACAGAAAAATGAAAATGTCTGACATAAATTCTGAAATAAAGATGCCCCACCTGTAAGAAAATAGTACACAACCTGCAGCAGGCAGAAAAGTACAGCTGCAGAAGATGATGAAATCACATGTGTGAAATATATCCCTGTTGAAATACTGAAACATGACAGAAGTGAGACTGCTGGAAAGGATTGTAATAACTACAGGTAAAACATGTCAATAAAGCCTAGAAGTAAGTACCATCCTGAATTGTAAAATGAAAACAAGTGAGAGAGTGTGAGAAAGTGTCATGAATCCAGCAATACAGTAGTAATAACTCCTGAATAAAGTATACTGCAGTCAGTACTGAATGAAATGCATGTGAGAATCAAAACCAAACAGCGAAATCTGTTCAAAGTGTTGCTGCATCTGGAATTTTTATTTTTAGCAAAATAAGCACAAATCAAGTCCCTGACAAACATGTACACATAAAATCACAATGTAACAAGTTGAAGTAGTTATCATATAGGAAACTGTAGTTAGAACAGTAGTGTGTATATATGTGCAGCTATTAGAAATGTACAGCATATGTATTGGTATTCGAAGGTGTTAATATTATTTTCTTCACCCCCACCCTATAACCACATATAACCCAAAACAGCAATACAGTAGTAATAACCCCTGAATAAAGTATACTGCAGTCAAGACAGAATGAAATGCATGTGAGAATCAAAACCAAACAGCGAAATCTGTTCCAAGTGTTGCTGCATCTGGAATGTGTATCCCAAAATCTGGATATGTTGCTCTCAGTCTGCAATATGCAGATAGTATGATTGTCTGATATACCAAACATCCACACCTGTCTATAGCTATATAAAGCAAATGTAGCAGGATGATGTAGCTGAACAAAACTAGATATGAATGTGTATGAAGAACAATAAAATGTATATTGATGTTGCAGTAACAGTCCTATCACCAAGTTGAAGTAGTTATCATATAGGAAACTGTAGTTAGAACAGTAGTGTGTATATATGTGCAGCTATTAGAAATGTACAGCATATGTATTGGTATTCGAAGGTGTTAATATTATTTTCTTCACCCCACCCTATAACCACATATAACCCATTCCACGTGAAAATGGTATGTGCAATCACAATTAACACCCCTGGACATTTGTCCTGTTGGGTCATATATATTTGCATGTCCGTTGATGCATCTGCCCTGTTCATACATCCAAACCTGATGGCCTGTTGCCATCAATCAACCCTGCATGTTGTTGGACTGTGTATTGCTGTTCAAATTATGCATGTGTTATGCTCGCTGTTCAATGGTGTGAATATCTGGGTGTTTGGTTAATGGGAATACTAATGCATGCTGTTACAACTAATTGTGAATGGTATTATATGTCACTAACCCAAACTGTCATGACATAATGCAAAACATAGGACGACAGGGAAGGCGGGTTCCAGCGGACCCACCTCTCCCACCTCAGCTGGCGAGTGCACCACTAGTGCCCAGTCTGGACCCTCCTCCGGTGGCCCTGTGCCACCTGCGGGTGGAAGCACTGCAGGGGATGGGGCTCGTCCCCCCTCTGCAAGTGTGGCTGGAGGAGAAACACTACTCACCCTCCATAGCATCTTGACTGTGGTGCGTAGGGAGATCCGGGACTCTGCTCTCAAGCCCCAATGTCAGCTTGAGGCACAGGTGGCGCAACATACGGGCATGCCTGTTGCCCGGCCTACACAGCCCCCAGCACAGCTTCGTCCTGGGCAGTGAAGGAACAGTGGCAACTGCCTATGGGTGGGGATATCAGTTCCACTGTTGCCATCTGTGGGCTCATGGGCTCTGGATATCCAAACCTCCGTCCCCATCAATTGTGTAAACCCCCACATGTGTAATACACTGCCCCTGTATGCATCTTGTTTGTCTTGTCGGTTTACCTACCCAACCTACCTCCCCAGCTATACCGACTTCCTTCACCTGACATACCACTCTCACCTAAAAAAAAAAAAAAAAGGGCACTCTGTACACATAAAAAAATTACGCCCCATACATAGTTGCCCATTCCGCACATATGTCTACCAGACATGGAAACTATCAATTACAATTGGCTGTACAACTAGTATTATTGTTGTCCTTACACCTCTCTCAGGGGTGGAAGGTATCAAATGTCACACCAAATTACAAACATATGCACAGCTGTTGCTGATGAAGAAATGTGCAGCTATGGGCCTTACCTACATCCCTCCTGCAAAACCCAAGCTTGTTTCCCTACTGTCTTACCTTCTTTGTGACCCCTTTTTCACCACTTTCCTGTCTCCCCATTTTCATTTCTTTCAAAGAAAATAGCGCGGGTGTGCGCAAGAGTAAGCACATTTAAGCGGTTGTAAGCGGGTGTGCGCGTGTGTGCGCAGAGCTAAACGCCAGTGTGCATGTGTGAGCTCCACGCAAACCAGCGCTAACCTGGTTACAACTGCTTAAAAGTGCCTTAGTCACTCTGATTGACAGGTCCTGTAGTCAGTTCAAAAGCAAAATAAAATCCCACTGTCAGTTCCAAACCCAGGACCTTGGAAACACTAGTCTGCATGACCTACCACTAAGCCATTACACTTATACAAGAACATTGTGCAAAAATAAATATAACATGTAATAGTAGGGATGAATGTAAAGGGAATATAGGCTGTGTAGTACACAAAGCATGTCATTTAGAATTACTGTCAAAACTACTGGATTCCCATAATAATAGTGTGTGAACAGAAACAGCCATGCTAGTTGGTAGCTTGTAGGTAATAATTTCACTTAATGTACATATATAAATGTATGTATATTTACATATATATATATATATATATATATATATATATATATATATATATATATAAATATCTATATATAGTTGTAGGTGTCATTGTGCATACACACTTACTACAGGGAACAGGAGAGAGGAATGGCAAAATGTGAATCTACAACACAGCCTGAATCATGAGAGAGATACTAACCTTTACACTCACAGAACAGTGTCCACAGCATACCAGCATGGTCCCCGCCCTTACAATCTGAAAGGGCAATGCCTATCTCACATACCGTTTTATAGCACTGTCCTGAAATCACAGTGAGATCTGCAATCAGTACACAACTGGCTGCATGCAATTAGCAAATGCTGGCTTACAATTGGTGCAGAGGCCATCACATGGACCTATGCAGATACCTACAAAAGCATCCTTTACTAACACTCCACACATGCAATACGTTCATTGCACTGTCTGGAAGCAGACAGAGGGTGAGAGACAGACAGAGACAGAGAGAAAAAAAAAACACACGCTACACACTGAGTCTAAGCTGTCAGCAGTGACAGTAGCAGCAGGAAGCAGAAGCAGTGGTAACGCAACCAGCTGCGACAAACACAGGTAATGCAAAGTAGCAGGTTAATAGTCTGCATACTGTGAACCCTCCAAATGTGTCATAGGTCTGTATCTATAGGTATGTCCATGTGATATGTTGTGTGTACATAGTTCCACCAAAAGGGGATGACTATACATTACATGTCAATCAGTGTTAGGCCATGATCCTGGCAGCAGTTGTCTGTGCGTTGCCCTCAGCAATGGCTGCAGTGACTGTTTTGAAAGGTCAGCCAGGTTCAAAAGGCAGGATCAGCCCATCACAAAGGCAAACTGGCTGGGAACAAGTGTCTGCAGGTACCCGATATCACTGCATATGCATCCCATACTGAATAATTCCATAGCTTAGCAGACCAGGCCAGTTATGCATATGATGTGGTAGTTCCCAGGGTCAGTAGAGGTGCCTCTTTAGTTGTGTGGGACCACTGTTGCTGTATGCCAGTGTCCAGGTACATATCCTGTAGTACGGCCAAGATTAATTATCAGTCTTGTATGCGGTTGTATCTCCTCTTGTAGTGCATGTAGCACACATCCAGGGATACCATCAGGTCACAGTGATGCTGTGTGTTCTGCTTTGCTGAGGGCGGCCCTCACCTGGACATGTGAGATGATAGGGAGGTTACATACAGCTGTGATAAGTATTTCAACTGGTGGGGGAGAAGGAGGGAGATATGTGCACCAAACCTGTCTGCAAGAATGTTGCCAATATCTGTGTGTTTGGTGAATGTTAAGTAGGTGTGTATTAACACAGAGCATATCTGAGGCATTTGGTCCATATGTGTAACATAACTGAAGAAGGCCTTGTGGTTATCCATAGTGTGTGTGGCCATTTCCCTCCCAGAGTAGGCCGTGGCCATTGTTATGAGAGACCGTAGCGTAGTACCAGTGCTGACCACAGATGCCTTCCCTTAATGTGAATCTGCTCTGTCCTGCAGTAGCCTCCTGCTATTGTTATACAATCTGCCTCTGTCTGGGGTCCACCGGACAGGATGCCTAACCTTTGTGCATATGGTCTGGGTTAGAAATGTGTGTGCAAGTTCCATGCAATCTGTGGGATGTCCGTGGTAAGCATTTGCAAAGGGGTCAGCAGTGTGGGTTGTGGCTTCCACTGGCCCATTGTGCTGCATGGATACCATCTCAGTCCTAACAAGTGAATAACTGTCTAATCACATACATATCAAAGTAGTGTACTGTGCTGGTGGTGGTGGTGGGATATGTATATCCAGGCCAAGTAACTTGTGTCCACATCACACTAGTGCATGGTGTCCCACATACAGTACCTTGGGATGAACCCCCAGAGTGAGGTTGTGCATTAGACCTGTCAGTATGTGCTGACCGATGGGGCATGCTACTATGTTGTGTGGAATGTGGCAGCTATTGTTGCACAGGTGTTGGCTGAGCACTGATATCTGGCCATGTACTTGTGTATCCACCACGAGACACACACATGCAACATATGGGAGTAGTAGTATATCACTACACATGAGTATCATGTGCCATATATTGCTGACATAGTCTGCTGATATCCTGTTTGTGTTCTCTTCCAGGAAGATGGCACGTCAGCGTAATCCCACCTACTCTGCAGCAGAAGTTGAGGAGATACACCAGAGCCTGGTGTGGGAGTATGACATACTGTTTTCCCGCACCAGTCAGAATCAGCAGGAGAGAGCTGCACTGTGGCAAGACCTTGTCCATAGGGTAAATGATATTGGCACGCATAATAGGACATATGAGCAGGTACGACATCACTGCAGTGATTTAATCAGAAATGTCCGTCAGCGGGCGTCGGATTTCCACAGACAACAGGTTGCCACAGGAGGTGGGGTGGCCACACATTCCCCCCTCACCAGACTGGAGGGGCTACTCCTAAGTGTTGTGGCTCCAGCCCCGGAATAGCAACAGCAATACACCTGCATTATGATGGAGGCTGGATTCACACAGCAGCACGACATAGAGCATGCAGGTAGTATGCCATATGTACACTTGACTGTTCTGTACACTGTTAGTTTATGCATGTTGAAGGTGTGTCCGTGGTATGTAGCTGTCATCATAGTATGTAATTGTGCATGTGTGATATTGGCAATATCAGCAGCTGATGTGTGAAAGGCAACTGGTGTACTACTGCACTGTATCATATGCAGTATCAATGGCACAGTTGTGCCCACTGACATTAATCTCATCATTTCTGCAGGTCCCTCTGGGGTTACAACAAGGCAGGCCATCCATGCTGGTGAGTGTGTTTAACAATACCTATAATAGTCCCGATAGTGCTAGTAACACTAGTGTAACTCAGTAGTGCTCTGTGTGTATACTGCGGGGTGTGCATGTGTGCATGTGTGCAGGTGTGACTGTGCCCATGTGTGCATGTGTGCAGGTGTGCCTGTGCCCATGTGTGCATGTGTGCAGGTGTGCCTGTGTCCACGTGTGCATGTGTGCATGTGTGCCTGTGTCCATGTGTGCATGTGTGCATGTGTGCATGTGTGCATGTGTGCCTGTGTCCACATGTGCATGTGTGCATGTGTACATGTGACCACGTGTGCATGTGTGCATGTGTCCATGTGTGCATGTGTCCACGTGTGCATGTGTGCATGTGTGCATGTGTCCACGTGTGCATGTGTGCATGTGTCCACGTGTGCATGTCTGCATGTGTGCATGTGTGCCTGTGTGCATGTGTGCATGTGCATGTGTGCATGTCTGCATGTGTGCATGTGTGCCTGTGTGCATGTGTGCATGTGTGCCTGTGTGCATGTGTCCATGTGTGCATGCCTGCATGTGTGATGTGTCCATGTGTGCATGTGTGCATGTGTGCATAAGTGCATCACTGGTAACATTGTGTGGACACTGTAAACTGTGTTTCCTGTCTTCCTCCCACAGGTTCTGGTGCTGCTCTGGTGTCCTGCAGCAGGGAACCTGAATCTGGTGCCACAGGTACTGGTAATGATGATATCTGTGTAATGGTACAGGAAGGTGTGTCAGGGTCTGCCATTGGTCAGCCAAGTGACAGTACACAGCTGTCAACCCCATCATTGTGCACAGTCATCCTGCCAGTACATCCTTTGTCACCAGTGTCTCTAGGTGATGGACAGGATACAGAGGGCATTGACCAGGGCAATGTGGTATCTGTGGCACATGCTTCCCCATACAGCAGCAATGGGCAGGGTCCTGCGATTGTACCACACAGACAGTTGCCCATGGGTTCTCGTGGGAGCATCCGTGGGCGTACTGCCTCTGACAGACGTGCCCAAAGAGGTCTGTCAACCTCAGCTATGTTTCGGGCTGTCATGCAGGCACAGTCGCGTATGGAAAGGTACACCAGAGAGGGTCTGAGGGAGCTGAGAGCATGTCGCACATCCATGACTGACAGTATGCGTGACATCGTGGATGCTATCCGTAATTTCACCGATGTCATAGACAGATGTTGTGGGGACATTGTACAGCAGTTCCACAACCAAATGTCCATGAGCCAGGGCAATGGTGGGTGGTTGCGGCATCGACGTGGCCATATGCCAGCAACAGCAGCAGCTGGCAGTCGGCGTGGATGACAACAGGCCCGCGCATGCCCCCATAGTGCCAGCAGCAGCCCCAGCAATGCTGAGTCTGTGCTGTCATCGGAAAACTCCAGGAGACCACATGCACGTGGCTCTGGACAGTCCCAACAGGGACCTGTGTCCAGTCAACACACTCCCACTTCTGATGACAGTACCCAGTCTGGCTTAGTACTGGATGCGGTCCATAGCACCCCTGCCAGGCACAGGGACCATGTCCGTGCCCACAGACACTGATCTGTATGACCTGCCAGGTGCAGTCTGTGGCTGTCCACAAACCCCTGTATATGGCAGCCATGAGGTGGAACTGTGTGCGTGCATACACACATGCGAAATGTTAACACCTAGGGCGACCACATACACGCACACACTGCACCAACAGTGCCCCACCCTGTACTGCTGCCCCTCACCAACACACATACACATGCATGTCAATTGGTGGTATCAGTGGCAGACCCAGGCATACCTAATTCACACCCTGTGCATATGATGACACTGTGCCACCTCCTGCAATCTCCAACATCATTGCAGGAACAGGTAAACACATTGCTGATGCACAGGGTGACTACATAGAAGTGTATTAGTAGTATCATGTTGGTAACAGTACAGTGTGCTGATATGACTGTGTGTATATCCCAGCATGCCTGATGCAGTAACCGTATGAATGTCCTGAATTGTTATCTGCACCCATAGTATGTAGCAAAGTGTAACAGCTGCACATAATTGCATGCCGGTGGTAAGGATGTCAACAGATAGCCGCATACATGGGTAGCACAGGGGGAAGCTAACACAAGTAGTGATATGCAATGGTGGACATGTACAGTAATGGTGTCAAGTTGCCCACAATGACTATGCAATGTGGATGTTTGCGCATGTTGATATGTGTGCAGTGCCAATGTAATCCAAATCACAATTAACTATGACATATTATCAGTTCTACCATGGGCATCTGCGCTGTGTATTCCTGGGTACATGTTGATAGTGCCTACATATTTGCATTGTTACTTACTGTTAGTGTTACCCCTTCTATGTTGTACAATGAACTACTTCCAGCCCTGCTTACTGTAGCTTTGTTTGCATGCATGTTCGCTTGGTGTTCCCTGGAACACTGCTTACACCTGCAATGCAGAGTTACAGTGCTTCTGTGGACTCCTAGTGACATCTGCATAGCGTGCATCACGTATGTCAAGTTTACACATGACAGAACGTCACTGTCCGTCCTGTTCGCATGTACGTTGCCTGTGACACATTGCACATGTCTTACCTGGAATTTACCCATGTGTGCAGTCATATATGCCAGTGCTATGAAACAGTAGCAGTACACCCACACATACACACCTTCAGTATGTTGTTCCCCATTGTCCCTATGTGTTGGTAGTCACCATGGCAATCACACTACTAGGGTAGCATGTGCAAAGGTAACCTGTGAATCACCTCTATGGTCCAGTTGTGGTTTATATGAGTCATGTGGCAATGTCACAGCTGCCACATGTATGCAGTCAGCCATCACCCTTGGCCAGGAACGTACAACACATGTGTGGAATGCCACCACATAGCCAATCTGGGGACTGAGCTCTCTGAACCCAGTAATGCCATACCCTGTCAGGTGGCATGTCATATTACAGTGACTACAATACAAGTCAGACATAGACACACACTGACAGCATGCTGAACACACTGGGGCATAAATGGGGACTCAGAATAACATCCTGCCTGAGCATCACACACCTCCGCAGCTGGCACACAGGCATATGTTCCATCAGAACAGAGCACATGCCACACATGGCACACACATCCCGTGTGCCACACACTCACAGCCTGAAGGGCTACACAACACACCTGCTACAGATGTGTCAGGTACCTGTCTTGGGTGCTGCACTGGGGTCCCGCTCAACAGGCTGTATCTGGTGAAGGTCACAGTGATATGCCTCAGGGGCACTATGGTCCACCACAGAACACATGCATACAGGTCTGTCAGAGGCATGGACACATATGACTCACTCATTGACCATGCCACTATGGATGACCTGAGACATACCTCCCTGGACTACATGATAGGGAACATAGAATGGATCTCTTAGCATGTGACACGGGCCAGTATGAGCCTGATCTTGGTTGCCAACATACCCTCACCAGGTATGCTACCACTATATGTAGGAAGGGTGTTGTATGTCTACATTCTGCTCAGTCTCCAATGTCATTCATAGGGTATCCGCTGGCTGTCAGCATGTGCTTACATGCTAGGGAAGCCACAATGATGTGCAAGGGTCAGCTTGCACGTGACACCCATGGCCCGATGTATATTGGTGAAGCTCCTTGATACACACATACTGCCTTATGCTGCAGGACACGGATTACATAGCCACCTCCGTGGGTATCACACAGGTTAGGGCACTAACAGTGCTGCTACGCAACACCGGCAGTGTACATCGCAAGATGCATGCACTGGACACTGTCCTCAGCACGGTGAACTGCAATGTCTGTGCAGTACCAGAGTCCTGATTCATGGCTCACAGGTGCAACCCATCACTGCCAGGTTATGCCTCATACCATGCCTGTTGTCCCCTACACATGTAACACACATGGACAGGGGGGTGGTATCCCAAGGCACCACAGATACACACACCTCCAGGTTGTTGGCACAGCACAAAGCATCAGGGACTAATCATGTGCAGCTAACAGTGTGTCGG
Organism: Protopterus annectens; assembly: GCF_019279795.1. NCBI lineage: Eukaryota > Metazoa > Chordata > Ceratodontiformes > Protopteridae > Protopterus > Protopterus annectens. The sequence goes on from NC_056726.1 coordinate 1,429,076,718, forward strand.
ACTGCCATCTGGTTCATAGGCTGGCATACACAACCCTCCCATACACAGAAAAACCACCTATACTCCATAACAACACTGGCAATATGACAGTCTCAAGAACTGTCTTTATATGGCTGGACTGCATCCAGCCAAACATTGTGCGTGAGCATTACTGTAGCTATAACACTAGTTGAAGGGTTCACAGCATGTGGTCACTGAATTGCAGTGGAATGACATGTTACCACTCCCACAACAGGTGGGAACATGCATCACCTGTACATCGACTACCTGTAGACTATATGGCCCAGACCAGATGTGTATCCCCTGCTGTAGGTATTTTACCATATACACCCACACTGTATAGACACATACCGCATGCGGCCCCTGCACAGTAAGAAACAGTCATATTGTTATACATTGCAAATACCATTTATCCACTCGAGGCACGTGTCAGACATGGTAACTACTGCAGGTCACAGGTATTTATGTGTATGTGTCACACACATACATCATGTGTGCAATGCCATTGCAGGTTTAGGCAATGGCATGCATTGTTATGCACAAAGACCCACACAAGGTCATAATGTGTGACACAACCACATGTGGCAGTTGTGGGTTACCAAAACATACCTATCTGTACTCTGACAATGGTAATAGACCCAGTAGCAGAGCGCACTATTGGCATTACTGGCCAAGTAGCCCTGTTTGGCTGTGCTGATAGTGTGGTGACATTCCCTGTGTTTATTGGGGGAATATGCAGCATCTGGTCTATTGTAGTATTTGCCAAAAGGATCTGTTCTTTCACACTTGCATTTAGACACACCCTACTACCCCCCCACACACACACGCACACTTGCCATTTGCAGAATTCATACCCCTACCTAACTAAGTCATGACACGTGAGAGAGACGCATTAGCAAAGAGCACTATTCGGATTACTAGATGGGTCCTCTTCTCTGGCTGTACTTATAGGGTGCTGACATCATCAGTGTTTTGAAAGGGTAATGTGCATCAGGTAGTGTGATCTCCTGATTGCCAAAACTAACATATTTTTTATACAGAAATGCACACACACAAACTCCCCCATCCAAACACACTTGCCACTTACAGGTTTCAAACCCCTACCTGAATATGTTATGGTACTTGAGAGTGACGCTGTAGCAGATTGCGCTATTTTGATTACTGGTAGATGTCACTTCTCCAGATGTATGTATAGGGTGCTGTCATCATCACTGTTTGGAAAGGGTAATGTGCATCATGTAGTGTGATCTCCTGATTTCAAAAAAGCACATGTTTTTCATACAGAATTGCACACACACAGAGTCCCCACATCCAAACACACACACATGCCATTTACAGGTTTCAAACTCCTACCTAACTATATTATGACACTCGGGAGACGCATTAGCAAAGTGCGCTATTCGAATTACTGGGAGGTTTCCCTTCTCCTGCTGTACTTATAGGGTGCTGACATCATCCGGGCTGAGATAGGGGAATGTGCATTCTGTAGAGTGCTTTCACAGATGCCAAAGGGGACATTTCCCTAACACAGACTTACACACACACTAACCCCCTCCACACACACTGAGCATTTGCAGGACTCAAACCCCTACCTAACTATGTTATGCCACTCGAGACGGACGCATTAGCGGAGCACTCTATTTGCATTACTGGGAGGTTTCTCTTCTCCTGCTGTACTTATAGGGTGCTGACATCATCAGTGTTTAGAAAGGGGAATGTGCATCCTGTAGTGTGTTCTCCTAGTTGCCAAAAGGGACATTTCCTTCATACAGACTTGCACACAGACTAACCCCCTCCACACACACTGAGCATTTGCAGGATTCAAACCCCTATCTAACTATGTTAAGACACTCGAGACGGACGCAGTAGCAGAGCGCGCTATTTGCATTACTGGGAGGTTTTCCTTCTCCTGCTGTACTTATAGGGTGCTGACATCATCAGTGTTTAGAAAGGGGAATGTGCATCTTGTAGTGTGTTCTCCTAGTTGCCAAAAGGGATATTTTCTTCATACAGACTTGCACACACACTAACCTCCTCCACACACACTGAGCATTTGCAGGATTCAAACCCCTACCTAACTATATTATGACACTTGAGGGAGACGCATTAGCAGAGCGCACTATCCGAATTACTGGGCATCTGTTCTGCACCTGCAGTATTTATAGGGTGCTGACATCTTTATTTCTACAGAGGTATGTACATGTAGTACTACCTGTCAGGTGGGGGATAGCATATATATGCATTTGCAGCCACCTACGTCAGGGTCAGATATGCACATCACACTGGCAGGTTATGTTCTATACCATGCTTTGTGACCACAGGACCTGTAACACACAACACAACCAGTCCAGAACATCACACCCACATCCAGGACACACATTTAGCTTCCCTGGGAACAGTGCTGGGATATGCAGATGTTCACATACACCATTCCAGTTGTTAACATCAGGTACAGGCATATTGTGTGTGAGAACTACTCACGCCTCTACCACTTTACCCTACAGCCACTACAATTTGTGGGTCCATGTGCTATGGCAGAACCACACACCACAGCCACATGGGGGAATACATATTGCACCTGTCCATCTGCAACGTGGGTACTCACTGTTCCACACCAGAGGAAGACCACCATTGTTGATATCTGACCATACCCACCTTTCCCTGGACATCCATATCCCATCTCCACCCCCAGGCAAGGTTGTCACTGCACACAAACTGTATTTAGCACAAGCAGACTCTACACTTGTGAAGACTGGGGTGGACGACTTCAGAGGACCCATGCTGGGGGGCTATACTGGCCACTCAGCATAATCCTTGACAATTGCATTCTATGAGCATGTGTATGGTTTGCATTGATCATGCTATCCCACATATACCCATGACTGCTCCACAACAAGACATCTGTCAGGTGTACACCAGCCATATATGAGCCGTACAACAGACAGAGTGAGCTAATACATTGCAGAGCTGTAGCCCACAGAGGGAGGACATCTGTGAACAGTTCCGCATGGCACTTCATTCACACATAATCATTACAACACAGTGTTGACAGTGGAATTGTCCAGAGAATGCAGATAGGGCTCCCCTCAGTCTGTTATTGACGGACACTTACTGTTAGAGATCCTCAGCAACCCTCTTCCAGCACACACCGACAACATGGCTGTGGCTTAGCACATTCAATCCCTGGGACCTCCATGGTGCCCCTGCTTGACAGAGGCACAGCTCACTAGCCTCACATGTTGCCTTATGTGACCTACTTTACAGTGGCACAGTAGCCTACTGTACTGGGGATGCAGATGCCAAGCACACTCTGGCTGAGCTGTCATTCCCTAGGGCAACAAGCCTAGTATTGACCTCTACACCCATATGTTCAATTGTCGGATGCACAATAATTGTTGTGCTGTTCTACTGTTTGCAGGTCTTTATTGCCATAGCATTCCCTGTTCCTATGACCAACTTGTGTATCTGTGGAAGATGTTTGCATATGACGGCGATCCACTATATCACTTATGTCTCTGTAGTCATTTACTGTGTGGACTGGGCAGATTGCTGTGTTGTGGTTGGTTCCTGGACTGACACGTACAAATACCAGATATGTGTGGCCAACTGCTAAACGGAGATATGGCCTAAGTGTGTGAGCATGCCCAGTTCAGCCTTTCCATGGCATGTTTTCTGACATATGCCTCATTTATCAAAGTGTGCGAGCATGCCCACTGTGAGCTTTCCATATGTTGCAGTCTGAAGTCCACCACATATTTGGGTGTGTGTGAACTTCAACAATATATCACGTTTATGGTTGTGTGTTGGGTGTCATGTTGTGTACTAACTGGCCAACTGCTTTGTGTCTGCCACAACAGGGATTATACTGTGCCTGCAGGGATTGCATGGGATACTTTGCAGACAGTTCTCAACATACTTTCATAATGACCTAACACTGTAGTACCGTATAGTGTACTGGTTCAGTACTTTCACTGTGGTGGACAGTATTCTGGGCTTTAGTCCTATGACTGCTTGACATCTTCATAGTGAGCACAACAGACTGTGTAGGGGCCAGTTGTGCACATATGACCATGTTGCATTATGTTCAGATATGGACTACCTACACCAGGCTCGTCCAACATTGGTAGTGTATTCCACAAAATGGGTGGACATTGGCAAACACTAGCGATGTTCCCTAGGCCATTTCTGATGCTAGTCACAGGGTGTGTTTGTTCTTCAACACACATTGTAACTGGAGTTTGCCATGACATATGTCATGGTTAGTATACTCTGCCTCCATCTACCTCTGACATAACAGTGATACCCAGGGTTAGCCTACCATCTCCCATCCACTCATCAGGATTCCTCTTGTGGGGTGTCGATAAGTGACTCTCTGGCTGACCTGTACCAGGAGTTTACTGAAGAGTGGGGGTGCCTTCTGTGTTATGGATCATTCTGTACAGCTTGTCCTATGTATGTCAGTGCTGGGGTTCAGGTCTCTTATGTGCATAGCTCACTGCCATTCAGATTGTACAAGGTGCAGCATGTTCATTGATTCCAGGTTGGACATGACTTCATACATCAGGCACAGCTTGCCTGTAGCTGGGCAGTATGGCAGTGTGTGGGGCTGCAGTTTGTCTACTCAGGCAACACATGGCATCTGTTCATGCTCTTTGCTACTCCTGGTGGGGTACTGTTGTGGACTTTACAGTTGATGGAGGTGTCTGCTGAGGTATATCCCCCAGGGGCTATTGTAGTCAATTGTGATGCTGATGGAGGATGACTGCAGAGCCACAGTGACATCCCCTTATCTACATCTGCCAACCTTCATGTTTTGGTGGGTATATAGTATATGTTTCTGCGAACACTACAGCCACATGTTTGTCCAGTGCAGGATATCTATCACCTTTTGTACCCAGGTCTCTCATTACATATTAGGTACATCATGGGTTAACACCTGTGTGGTAATTTGTGGGCACTTACTGTATATCCACGGTGGTTGTCTATACACAGTTCTGCAATTAGCTTGCTGATATGGCTATGGCTCCAGTTGTCTGTTTGTAGGTGGCCCTTTTGTGGGTTGCTTGTGTCAGCTGGGGGTCGGATATGGTGGGCTGTTTGTACTCCTCTGCATACATGTTCAGTCACAGTCCTTCAATGTTGGCCTATACCTATGGGACATATATACAGAATGGGGGGGGGGGCCCAGGACCAGGCCTTGTGGGATGCCACTCATATCTGCTTTGTAGTCTGACATGGATGCGGCATGTCTGACCATGTCAGTTCTGTCCTTGGTCTGGTTTGCAACCCCTCTACTGACATAGGGGTATATATTTAAGCTGGTGAACATATCCATACTGAACTCGTATGGTATTGTCTAGAAGCATATGCACGGTCCAGCTACGCTGTGTGGACCACATTGCCCTCATCAATGACCTTAATGACTGCTTCAAATGGGTCAGACATGTTTAGGGGCAGGATCTGCAGTTACGACAGCCACACTGTGTAGAGTCCAGTATCAGTAGGTGCACGATAGCCTTCTGTCTGCGGTACATACTGATCCTTTCCATAGCTGTGCAGACCAAGCTTGTCAGGATCCTGGGGTGGTAGTTTGCAGTATCCATTCAGGCAACACCTTTGTTGTGAAGGGCCACTGTTGTTGTACACTGCTCTTTGGGTACATATCCTGTGGTAAGGCTGACATTGGGCAGTAGTGTGATTTGGCATTCCATTATTCTTGGAGTCCATGTTGGCTTTAGCCCAGGACACCATCACATACCTTTGCTGCTGTGTGTTTTGCTTTGCAGATGATGGCTGTTACCTCAGCATCTGCAATGTCAGGGGACCAGCAGTCTGCTGGGATAGATATTTTGCACTCTGGCGGGGGGGGGTGTTTGCACTGCACCTGTCAGGTTGTATGTTAGCAATATGTGTGTGTGCTTGGTATGTTGTTTGTAATATCTGTGTGATTCGGAGCATATCTGTGGATGCCCAACATGGTTCCTACCATCAGTTAGGTAAGCCTTGTGATTATCCTTAGTGTCCTGTACAATTTGTATCTTCATAGGTTCATGGGTTCATACTAGGCTATCCACCCTAGGGCATTAGTAAGCCTAGCCAGAGTGTGTGTGTCTTTCGCCACCTTGCTATGTTTCTATTATGGCCATTTATGAATTTCTTTACTGTGCCTCTGTCTGGTCGTGACACAGTGAAGACCCCCAGTATACATGTACGATCATCCATCCACTTGGCAATATTCCTGTTGAGGGGTGTCAGTGAGGGGCTCTGCCTAACATGGATTGGGATCCTGTTTCTGGGTGTGGGGGGCCTCTGGGTTATGTATCTGTCCCTCCAGCACATCTTATTTCATTATGTGTTGAGGCTGACATCTGTCACTCTCACAGCTCCAATGGCTTTGATTTCCTGTGGTGGAGCATGTCCATTACTCCTGTGTTGGACATGGCCTTGTACAACAGACATACAATGCCTCTGAGTAGGCAGTCTGTGACTGCATTCAGCTGAGGTGTCTACAGCCAGGCAGCATATGACATATATTTCACACCCTTTATCCTCTTGGTGGGGTAACTATGAGGTCTTCTGAACCGCTGCAGGTGTCACGTACGGTACATCCCATATGAGTCATTGTACTAGATTATGGGTCTGATAAGGGAACAGTACAGCAGCACAGTGACCTCTGTTGATGTAGATGTGAATCCTTTCATGATACGGTGTCCAATATCGACAATCTTCCTAGCCACATTGGCATTGTGAGTGTCACATGACAGATTCCTGTCGACTTGTGTCCCTAGGTCCCTGATTACTCCTTGCATACATAATGGTTTGCCACCTATGTGGTAATTTGTGTGTAGCTTGTCTGGTATTTGGTGGGACATTCATACTGTCCAGTGTCTTCAGGATGTCTGGGTGGAGTTCTTGTGTGTGAGAGTGTGGTCTGTCGCATGCTACAGACTGTACAGCAGTTTGGACTACACTTAGGTGCACATGGGTGGTCTCCGCTGCTTTGTGCATTGTCAGTTACCTGGCCATATGGGTGTCTGTGCTGCATATGGATACTCCCCCTCCTTTGATGTTTTGGTCCAGGTGTTGGGGCCATAACACATGATATGTGGGATAACCTGGTAGTGCTGGTGTGCTATCACTAGGCTTGCAGCAGACTTCTGTCACTGCACAGACATCGATGTTCTCCATAATGGGAAGTGCCTCAGGGGCATGCATATTGCAGTTTACACATCTGGCATTGGTCAGCATTACCCTTATGTTTCCTACCACTTATGTTTTCTAGGGTGGTGGGTAGTCTTTTTGGCCTTGCCTACATACGGCTCTATGGAGGTGGCAAAGGCCTTATCCAGTATCCAGATGCACAGGGGTAACAGGTGCAAGCCATCCCTGGAACAGCAGCATGTCTTGTCATGCTTGACATCTCAAGCAGACAGACATTAGACCCTCTTGGACTGACAGCTGTAACTGTGCCAGCTGTTAAACATGATCATTCTGTGTTTGTACTGTGGCATCATTCTTGGTGAGGGTTGGATGCTGCACACAGCCAGTGTCACACCGGCCTGGGGTACATACTCAGAGAGATCATCCATGTCTCTTTTCATGTAGACCAGGGAGGTACATCTGAGGTCATTCACACCAGCATGGACATTGAGTGCATCATATTTCTGCTTGCTTTGTGGTGACCTGCGTACTTGTGTTATGTGGCATTTTGTGGCAGCCTACAGGCAGCTTACTCTACCCTTTCCCTTGTTCAGTCTGGTGAGTGTGACAGCAGTGTGTCTGCCTATACAGACACCTATTACAACTGTATCTGGCCTGTGACTGTATGGCACACCAGCTTTGTGTACTATTCATTGCATGTGCTATGTCTGGAGGTTGTGGTTGCTTGTGATCTGCTTTGGAGGCTTCTGTTGGTGTGGTGTGTTTGTAATTAGGACCTCCGGGAATATTTTTCTGTGTTTATGTGTTTGGTTTACAGTTGTGGTAGGTCTATGTGGGACTGGGATTGCGGTGTATGTGGTTACCTTCTCCTCCTGACTAGTTTTGACAGTACTGAGTTGGGGGAGCTCAACCTCTGGTTTGGATACATGGTTGCATCTATCACATATATTTGTATTTATTGGGGGGAGTTGTGGTTGTCTGTGTACTTGGGACAGGTGTCACATTGCCTCTGCATTCACAGATTCTACTTGTTGTGGCTGGACTTAGTGGATTGTATGTGTGGACATATGTTATTGCCATACTACTGGTCAGTGATTACTTCCCTTTTTATGTTTGCTCTATCATGTGGTAGCTTCCTCATTCTCTTGCATGGTTTGGTAATGGCTGGAGTCCAGCATGCCAGATGGCTGCGTGTATGGCATTGTGTGTTGTTGTTATTTGTGATTGCATACTCCAAGCATCCCTGGCTGTGTTCATGGAATGCTTGTATAACATGTTCTGCGGTGTGTCCCATATTCTGCACTTGCACAGGGCCTTTCGTGGATTCAACATCAGTTTGGAGGGCTGCAACCTATGCTTTACACATGTTTTTCACTGTGGTGTTCTGGCCAGGGACTGGGGTCGGGATGTGTATATCCAGTGTGATTACTCTATGGTCTGGTCTTACCAGTGAAGGATACACTTCTCATCTTGCCATCCAGTACACATGTTGCTGATTATCACATCCAGTATGCTTACCCGTCTTGTGGGAGTGGTACGTTGTTCCTGGGCATTTTTGTTTATGGATTCTGGGAACTTTTCTCCAACTGTGTTGGTGCTAGTATAATGCTCCTGGTGTATGTCTGGGTATTTTCACTCAAGCAATATAATGTTGTTTTGGGGGCTTGATATATTCCTGTATTCCAACATAGGCCAGGTGCAGTTCCTGGTATTAGGACAGTAGTCTGCAGCAGGCTATATACTGGGAGGCGGTTTTAGCTATTGGTATTTGACCATGGCTAATCCATGCTGCTTCTTGTTGTGGTACCAACATGGGGGTGTGGTTATCCTTGACATTTATTGCTAGTCACCCTCCTTTTGTAGCTTGTTCCATGTTTTGCGGCTGTACAGCACAGTATGAGGTGTGACCTGGTAGTGTTAGGGTGCTGATGTGAGCCTTGACCCAGTTCTCTATTACAGGACTGATATCTACATTCTTCATACTGTGTGCTTTTACACTGCACACATCTTGCTGTTTAGACTTCTGGCATTGGGTAGCATTACATCTAGGTTCCTATCCCTTGTGGTACCTATGAAGGTGGGTTTGTGTTTTGAGACTTACCTATTCAGGGCATGCTGTGGGTACTGACAGCCTTTGCCAGTATTCATGGGGCATGGAATGATAGGTGCACGCCACCCCTAGCAGGTGGTGCATCATGTCATGCTACGCATGTCTTCCTGGCCTGAAACACATTGACTCCCCTTTGACTAACTGCATTACTTCAGCCAGTTATTGCACTTGATCAGCCCATTGTCATTTTGTGGCTTCATGCTTGGTGAGGGTGGATGTTAGTCAGGGTGCTCAGGTGTGCATATAGTACATGGTGTTACATTACTTAACACATGGCATTCATGCCTCAGGTGGTGCTGCAGGGCTGCCTATGTCAGATGCGCATATTACACTTCCCTGTACATGTATGTGAGCAGGTCATGTCATTTTAGGCATCCAAGTTATTATTTGAGTGAGTCAGAGGGGGTATCATTCCCAGGGTTCCTACTGAGCCAGTGTATGTGCTATGCGTTGCCTCTTTGCCAAGGCCAGGGCATACTGGGCATGCCTCCTTCTGCCTACTGGGGCAGGCTCAGGTTGTTCCTCCTCCAAGTCACGCTCTGCCTGTGATGTCCTTGGCAATGGTGGGGGGCTGTTTGGCCCAGCCCTATCCTGGTCCTGCTGCAGCTGTTTTCGCAAGATCATATTATGTAGCACAGCACATACTATGACAATTTGGGTACATGTAGTTGGTGTGTACTGCAAGGCTCCACCAGATGTGTCCAGACACCGGAACCGTGACTTGAGCAGCCCAAACACACGCTCTATTACATTACGTGTTTGTGCATGTGCCTCATTATGGCGTTCCTGTTCAGGTGTGTGTGCGTTTCTGATGGGTGTCATCAGCCACGGCTCCAGTGCATAACCTGCATCCCCCACTAGGTGTCCATGTGGGATGTCCCCATTGGCAAATGTCTGGTACAGCTGCGTCAAATGCCAGATGTGGGAATCATGGTAACTCCCAGGGCAGCCAGCACACACATTCATTATTATGCCCTGGGCATCACACATGACCTGGCAGTTGATGGAGGGGAAGCCCTTGTGGTTAATGTAGGCCCTACCCCGCTCACCAGCTGGTGCTTTGATGCATATGTGCGTGCAGTCTATTGCACCCACTACCTGAGGGTATTCCGCTATTTGCTGGAAGAGATGCATAGTGCTGGCCAATACCTCATGGGCATTGGGGAAATATACATGATCACCGACATGTGCTGACATGGCATCCAGGAACTGGTGCAGTACCCTGGAGGCTGATGCCTGTGATATCCCCATCATATCGCCAGTTGGTCTCTGGAAGGTACCTGTTGCTAGTATTCTTAGGCCAACACATACCTTGGTTTCCACTGGGATGAGTTTCCCTCTGTTGGTTCTGTGTGTGAGGCGTGGCCTGCACAGCTCAACAATCTGCTGCAGGAGCTCTCTGTCTACTCTATAGCGCTCTACTATCTCCAGCTCATGTAACCCGTGGTAGGTGACCCTGGGCCTGTACACTCTTCTCCGTCTCCTCACTGTGGGTTGTCTGGCACCATCTGCATTGTCACCACCCTCAGCAAGTCGCCTATGTCTCATTATGACAGCTATGGCAGCCCCTAACATTTCTGCTCTGAGTGAAGCTTTTTCAGTTTTCACTTCTATTAGCTTACTCCTGCCTTGCAGTGTCTCTTAAGAGAAATATCCTGCACTACTGTTTGCAGAGTTTTAAGTGCTGGGCTGGGCTACTATTCTGCCTGTGTAATTGCCTGCTTCTAATTGTTTTCACCTGCTAGCTTCAGCAGTTATCCCTGCTAGCTTCCTATTAATTCTGTTGCTTCCTTTTTCCTTTCTGTTTCCTCAGGGGTGAGCAACGTGCATACCAGCAGAAACACGCTCACAGTGGCTTACACGTGCGCACACGTGCTTACACGGTTCAGAATCTACTTATTTGGGTTAAAACGCACGCACACCCGCGCAAACTGTGTTACAAGTCTGCCAACAGCCTCCTACATGCTCAGCCTGCCCTACATGCACGCACACCAGCGCAAACAGTGTTAAACATCTCCCAACACGCTCCCACATGCTCAGTCTGCCTTACACGCGCACACACTGTCTTACTCGCGCTTCATGGAGCGCACACGTGCACATGCACGCCCAGGCGGAAACTTTGGTGTAGGCAACAGTGTACACCTTCCATTTCTTGACTTTCCCATGCTTATGTTGTGGCACTCCTCTTTCCATGATATGTGTCTGACATCTGTCATGTAACTTTGACCTCCAATGAACTGTATTTCTTTCTGCCATTCCCCCCTGTGATGTCACCTATCTCCTACTCTGTTCCTCCCCCTTCTGTAACTCTTAAACTACTCAGAATGTGCTCATTTGCTATGTGACAGTGGAATTCAGTATCCTAACACTCATTTGCATCAGATTGCCTACTAATGCTTAATTACATGTCTTAGACTCAGCTTCCCCCCTTAGCAACCACTAAACGGTGGCCATGTTGTTTTTGGTCTGCTGGTCCCTGCATTGTAAATCCATGTATTGCATAAAACCCACATTTGTGGGTTTATAACCTTCATTTTTATGTTTTATACAGCGCAGCCTGTTTGCGCGGGGCTGCGCTGGGTTTAAACATCGGCGATCTCCGAAAAAAATATATATTTTTGCATCGGGCTACCTTGCCAATGGCCACATATTTGGCCATTGGCATGCTGCCTGAGACATATGCACCCTTTATTTGGAGCTGACATGGCTCCGTTGTGGGATTTGCAGAAACGTACTCAGTTGTCAACTGAGTACATTTCTGCAGCTAAAACGTCTCTTACATGGGCTGGTTTCTGCTTCGTGGATCGCTAATATACCTAATTTGCATACCTTTCAGCTGCAAGTGAGGTATTTAGCATGTCCACACCCAGTCCGTGTAAGAGACGTTTTAGCTGGTCTCTTACACGGAGTTTAGGGCTGTTCCTGGATCGTGAGGCTTGCATGGAGTGTTACACGTCACTTACACTCCGTGCAAGCCTTCGTGAATCCTGCCCCTTATGTTATATGTCTGTGCATTTTCGTACATTTCATCATGGGAACAGTGGTGGCTAGTGCTTACTGTCTTACAGACAGTTCTGTTTATAAGTGTGATAGTGATGTTTTAAGTTAAGCATGTTATGTAACACATTAATTTTCATTGTGACAACTTAATTCTTTTCCCCCTAGGGGTTGAGTACAGAGTGTAATTGGAGGCTGCTGAACTACACCTGCATAAAATAGTGTTCATTGATTCTTATCTTCCAGGCCAGTGTTTCTTTACTGTTGTAATACTTGAAGGCCTTGGCCTAGACAGCAACATATGTTATGCTTTCAGATTACTGTATAAAATGTTTTGTTTGAGAGCTGCATTACATAGTTAGTATGTATTTCAGACACCTAACTGCTATATGAAATGGCAAATACAACTGAAATAGTACACAAATAAACATTTCTATGTATGCAAACCTGTGTGTGGTGTCATATGCTTTGACTTCTCTGTGGGTATATGTTTCATGCAATAATTGTCTTTTGCATGAGAGAATCAAACACTGTCCATTTTAATAGGTGGCAACTGTAGGACTACTGGCTGTTCAATATGCTGTGGACACTCTAAATATGTATCTCCCTATGCATATCTATACATAGTATAATAGGTATCTATGTATTATGTGTATATCTATATATATATATCTATCTATCTATCTATCTATCTATATATATATATATATATATATATATATATATATATATATATATATATATATATATATATATATATATATATATATATATATATATATATATATACATACATACATACATCCATACACACACATATATGTGTGTGTATATGTATCATAGGATTGTGTACCGCTTCCACATTGTACATTCCCTATGGTAGGCAAAGTGTTCCGCATATCTTATTGTTATCATCCTGACATCGCACAGCTGAGATGGATTACTGTTAACTTGTTGTGGCTATTTTGTGTAGGGTCCTGGGTATGAGACTTGCAAGTGCTGGTATTGGGTTGCAAGGCAGATCTGTTCAGATGTGGAGGAGGGGATAATATCAGTGATTACAAGAGGTACTTCAATTGGGCCCCCTCACCCACATTAATGGTGCCTTTGGTCATTTATGTATTTGTTGTGTTCTTTTATATGTCTATATATATATATATATATATATATATATATATATATATATATATATATATATATATATATATATATATATATATATATAATATATATATATTTGGTCGACAACCAGTATTCAAGGCAAAAACCTGGCATTTGCCCCCCTCCGCAGTGTTGTGCGACCCAGGAGTTGGTATATATAGTTACGAGGGGTGGGTGGCACAGCCCCTAATCTATTTTCCTTTAAAATATGTAGTTTTTGTTGTATTTTCATGTTTTTAAACCCCTCACACCTCCCCTAACTATATATACCAACTCCAGGGTTGCACAACATTGGGGAGGGGGGCAAATCCTTGTTAAGTGCCTTGAATACTGGTTGTCGACCAAATGAGCTGTCGAACAAATGAATGTCGATCAAATGGTCTGTCGATCTTATGAAGTAGATCCATAGATATATATATATATATATATATATATATATATATATATATATATATATATATATATATATATATATACACACACATATATATATATATATATATATATATATATATATATATATATATATATATATATATATATATATATATATATATATATATATATAAATGTGACGACTGGGGAGAGATGGGCGAAGGCTGCCAGCCTAGTCAAATATAATTTGATATACAATTCTGGCATTTGTAAATCAATGTAAAATACATGCATGTTTTCTTGAGTGTAAAAGGTTACTGTGAAATGTGGAACTGCAAAATATGTGACAACATTGTACTCTACTGCCCCAGTGAAGCATGTTGTGATCCCTTCATATTAGAATTCGGCTCCAGGGCAGCTGGATGAAGGTTTCATGCCCATTGTTTTGAGGCTAAAGTTTATGGCCAGAATTTAGATGTGGAATGTGCTTTATTGCTCTAGTTTCTTTTAGAATATACATGTGAAATGTCTTCTATTGTTGTAAGTTACTGTGCAGGTGTTAGATTGCTAAATAATGCAGTTTGTTTGCCTGGGAAAATGTAAGTGTCAAAAATGATGTAATTTGGGGAGGGACCCAGAAAACATGTTTGTTAGTAATGTTTAAATACTACTTCTTACAAGAGACTGGAAGCATTTTGATCTTGGATATCCACTTATCAGCACTCTGCCTTATGCTCACATGTAAGTTTTAGCACTGTGACTTCTTGTAGGAATAGTTAAAGCTAGTAAAGATTAATTAGGTACTTTTCTTTGAAATCAGACCTGTCCTATTGTATTATTTTATGTTTCTGTGTGATTTCTGAACTATTAGATATCTTTGTGGTATAGTAGATTTGTCTTGTGTTTTAATTATTTATTATTAAATATTTTTAAAACCTTCTACCTGTGGCTGCTTTGTGTAGAGATAAGCTCTAGAGTACACTGCATATTTATAGAGGTTATTGTAACAGGTCACTCTAAAGTAAGCCTTGACTGTTAGTCATACTACCATTGGATAATCCATTGGATAATAATATTGCACAGTAATAATTGGACACTCTTTTAAGGGCCTTTAAGTAGCTGATATTTCTTAGCTGATGGTGACAGTAATTACTAACGTATAGCCTGGGTGAAGGGACTCATCTGGAGAACCTGTGCCAGCCTTTTTCCCAGGAGGGTCTGTGTGGTTGTATAACCTTTTCTAAAAGTGTATGTGTGGTGTGTCAGCTACCTGGGTAGGGACACAAAGCACTGGTTGGACAAAGAGGGTACTGGAGGTTAGCTTGCTAGCTAGGCTGAGATCCGGACCCTATAGCTCTGTCAGTGGGGAGTCTTATTGGAGATCAGGAGAGCAAGGGATCAACCATCTCCAGACTGACTGTGATCTCTGTGTGCACATAAGGGAAATTGTACTTTTTCTGTGTGTATTAGTTATCCTTTCCTCTTCTATGAGATGACCTTCCTGGTGTCAGTGGTGAGGAGTGAGCTGCTTGATTGCTGGGCCAGGGCATGGTCATCACAAGTGGTGGCAATGGTGGGATCTACTTCACATAGTAATAGGCTTGTAGTGGTGTGGGTAGAGTGAATTCCTGTAGCTTATGTAC
Source organism: Protopterus annectens (assembly GCF_019279795.1). NCBI lineage: Eukaryota > Metazoa > Chordata > Ceratodontiformes > Protopteridae > Protopterus > Protopterus annectens. The sequence goes on from NC_056726.1 coordinate 1,429,092,165, forward strand.
AGTGATCTCTAAAGGTGTTTTGTACTCTAAAACAGCCATGCAGTGTATACTCAGAGTTCAGATCACAATTATTTTATTTCTTTTGTTAGCTTAGTGTTAGTCAGGGTGAGCAGGCAGCATGCCAGCAGAAGAGTATGGAAAGCTGACAAGGAGCCAGCTGGCAGAGATGTGCCAGGCTAGGGGACTGGTGCATGGAAACCTGACTAAAGCAGACCTGATTGCAGCCTTGGTTACAGCTGCATCAGAAAACAGCAGCCTGGAGGACAATCAGACTGACAGTGGAGATACAATATCCTTGGAGAATGGACAGCTCAACCTTTCTGCAGTGGACTTAAAAATCTAGCTGGAGCTAAAGAGACTTGAGGCCAGATGTATGATACTAAAAGCAGCCGAGAAAATGAGGAGTCTAAAAGCTGAGGAAAATGAACGGCAGATAAAGCATGAGAGGGAAATGGTGACTCTTCGCCAGAGTCATGGATGTAATGAGGAAGGGAGTAACTGAACCCCAGAAGCACAAAAGGTCAGTACATTTCTTCCACAGTTTAAAGAGGGGGATAATTTTGATAGCTTCATTCATATGTCTGAGCGGGTATGTAAACAGTATGACGTTGACCAAGGGCTCTGGGTATAGTTCCTGACCCCCTTACTCCATGGTAAAGCTGTAACTTCTTTAGCAAAATTGCATGACACTGACTGTTTTGATTATACTGCTGTAAAAAGACATTTATTAGAAACACCTGAAATGTATAGGAAAACGTTTTGTGAGCAAAGACGCAAGGCAGATGAAAATGTATGTGCATATGTTGTTGAACTGAGCACTTATTTTCATAGATGGGTGAGTGGATGTCAGGTCACCACTTTTGAAAGGCTGACAGACCTTTTGGTAAGGGAACAAGCCCTTAGCACTTTGCCTGAGGACATGATGATCTGGTTAACTGATAAACAGTGTGCTACTTCAGAAGAGTTGTGGAAGAAGGGAGACCTATACCTAGCAAGCAGGGCATCCCTGCACAGGAAAGGGACCCCCAGTACTGCTCATGGGACTAAAGGAACTCATGGTCGGCAGCACAGACTGCCCCAACAGAATCCGCCAGTAACAGGGGAAGACACTAGTCCAGGTACACAACCAAGACCTAGGGTTAAATGTTTTGAATGCAACCAGTGGGGCCATGTGGCATACAGATGTCCACAGAGGCAAGGTGGGGAACCAAAGGTAAGGGAGCCAGTAAGTGGGAAAGACAAAATGCCAACAGTGGGTTGTCTTGAGAAAACAGGAGTATGGAACTACCATCCTGCAGATGTCCTGAGAGGGAAGGATTTGGATGAGGCAGTACTATGTACTTATGCAGTTAAATGCAGTGAGGCTAAGAGACAAGCATGTGGGTCTGGTAGCCTGTGGGGAGACCCAGACAGAGTACATACTTGCAGCCAGGACAGCTGAGGTGGTCACTTCAGGGAGTGAGCTATGCTATAGCAGTGAGACTGAATGTGAGCCACAGCTGCTTGTGGGTACTGATGTTCCCTTGGACAGGGTAACTGCAAAGGTAGAGGTGAGTAGTAGTACCCAGGCTGACACTGAGGCACCACTGTCAGAGGATGCCAGACTTCCTGTGGAAGGGGATCTGGGAAGGTTTACAAGGAGAGAGCTGAGACAGGCTCAACTCTCAGACCCTACATTGCAAGGCCTGAAGCAGGTAGCTAGGGAGGCGCCTGATTCTCAAGGGAAGGGGGAATCTGTATACTGGAACAAAGGGTTACTGTACAGAGAGTGGACCCATGAGGGAGGGCTAGAAGGTGAGAGAGTACAGCAGTTGGTAGTGCCTAGAGCTTATCATCTGGTGCTTCTATCCATAGCCCATGATATTCCATTTGCAGGTCATATGGGCACAAAACATACAAAGAGGCGTATTATGTAAAACTTCTATTGGCTTGGAATTTCCAGTAACAGGGTACTGCAGGTCCTGTGAGCAGTGCCAAAAGGTAGGCAAGGCAGGAGACAAGGTGAGACCTCCTTTGATGCCTTTGCCTGTGATTGAGGAGCCATTTTAGAGGGTAGCTATGGATATTGTGGGTCCTCTGAGTAACCCAAGTTCCACAGGGAAAAAGTATATCCTAGTGATTGTAGATTATGCTACACGATACCCTAAGGCAGTCACGTTGCCCTCCATTGACTGAGAAGGTGGCAAATGCTTTGCTAGAGATTTTCAGCAGGGTAGGTTTCCCAAAGGAAATACTGTCTGACAGAGGTGCCAATTTTATGTCAGACCTGCTGGCTTGTCTGTGAAACTCCTGTGGGATGAAGCACATGAAGGCCACCCCCTACCATCCCCAGACTAATGGTCTTGTTGAGAGGTTAAACTCTACAATCAAGTCCATGCTACGGGCATTTGCAGATCAGTTTAAGAGGGAGTGGGACAGATATTTGCCCCATCTGTTGTTTGCTTACAGAGAGGTTCCCCAGGATACAAATTTTTCACTCTTTGAGTTGCTGTATGGGCATAGGGTGAGGGAACATCTAGATTTAATTTGAGATGAGTGGGAAGGTGAGCATGAGTCTCGCAAGGAGTCTGTTGTTGCATATGTACTGAACCTCAGGACAACGCTCAGGGAACTCATAGGCCTGGCCCAGGAGAACCTGGCAGAAGCCCATCAACAGAAAAAGGTGTGGTATGACAGGAATGTGCGAGCTAGAGAGTATGCTGTAGGGAAGCAGGCGATGGTTCTCATTCCTGTCAGACACAACAAGTTGCAAGCAGCTTGGAAGGGACCCTACAAGGTGGTAAGAAAGGTATGTGATGTTAACTACATGGTGGAAGTGCTAGGCAGATGGTAGGGGCACAAATTGTACCATGTTAATATGATGAAACCTTACCATGATAGGGAGGCACTTGTGCTGAGCATTTGCAGTGGATTACAGGAGGAGTCTGAGGGAGATCTGAGGACTGATCTCCTCAGTGCGGCTTGGGCTGACACCTCAGTGGAAGGGGTAGCAATGTCCCAGCAGTTATCTCCTACCCAGGTACGAGAAATCCAAGCAGTGTTTCAGGAGTTTGGGGGCATGTTCACCAGGAAACCAGGGAGCACCCACCTGGTGCAGCACCAGGTGGATACAGGACCCCAAAGGCCAATCAGGCAGGCCCCTTATAGGGTGCCTGAAAGAGTCAAACAGACACTGAGGGGAGAGGTTCAGGAGATGTTGGAACTAGGGGTGATTCAAGAGTCTAACAGTCCCTGGGCCTCACCAGTGATGTTGGTGCCAAATAAGGATGGCAGCACCATGTTCTGTGTGGATTATAGGAAATTAAATAGTCACACAGAGGCAGATGCTTAACCCATGCCTAGAACAGATGAGGCCCTAGAGTAGCTGGGTGGGGCTAAGTATATTACAACCATTGATTTTACCAAGGGTTACTGGCAGGTGCCCTTGACTCCCAGTACTAGAGAGAAGTCAGCCTTTGTTACTCCCTTTGGCTTGTATGAGTTTACAAAGATGCACTTTGGGATGAAGAATGCCCAACGACTTTCCAGAGGCTGGTAGATCCTATCTTAGCATGAGAAAGAGGGTTTGGCCTTCCTTACATGGATGATATTGCTATCTACAGCCATTCCTGACCAGAGCACCTTCAGCATGTCAGTGAGGTGCTGAGCAGACTACAGAGGGCAGGGTTGTCCATTAAGCTGAGCAAATGTCAGCTGGGTATGGCAGAGGTCTCCTACAGAGGACATAGAGTAGGGAGTAGTAAGATAATGACAGAACCTGCCAAAGTGGAAGCTATTCAGGCATGGCCTGCAGCTGTTGCCAAAAAGCAAGTGAGGGCATTCTTAGGGACAGCAGGGTACTACAGAAAGTTCGTTCCCAATTATAGTACCATAGCTACTCCCCTCACAGACCTGACAAGGAAGAACAGGCCAGATAAGGTAGTGTGGACCCCTGCATGTGAGCAGGCATTTCAGAAGTTTAAGGACGCTTTGGGAGGTCCCCCTGTGTTAGCCAGTACAGACTATAGCAAAGAATTTGTTGTGCAGGTGGATGCTTTAAACTATGGGGTTGGAGCTGTACTTAGCCAGATTTTTTTTCAGAGGGAGAAGAGTACCCAGTGGTTTATATCAGTCATAGGCTCAAAACCAGGGAGGAATGCTATGCAGCGGTAGAAAAGGAATGTCTAGCCATAGTATGGGCACTACAAAAACCTCAGCCTTATATGTATGGAAGAAAATTCACTGTGATGGCAGATCACAACCCCCTACCATGGTTAAACAAAGCCAGTCAGCAAAATGCCAAGTTGCTAAGATGGAGTCTGGGTTTGCAAGCATAAGTGCAGCACAGCAGTCGGAGTAGCAATGCCAGTGCAGATGGGCTCTCAAGACAGGGAATGGGGTGAGGTACAACCAGAAACTCTCAAGCGATGTTTCTCAAGGGGCACTTGAAAAACTTGCTTGAGTTCCCCAGTGGGGAAGAGATGTGACGATTGGGGCAAGATGTGTGAAGGCTGCAAGCCTAGTCAAATAGAATTTGATATATAATTCTGGCATTTGTAAATAAATGTAAAATACAGGCATGTTTTCTTGAGTGTTAAAGATTACTGTGAAATGTGGAACTGCAAAATATGTGACAACATTGCACTCTACTGGCCCAGTGAAGCATGTTGTGATCCTTTCATATTAGAATTCAGCTCCAGGGTGGCTGGATGAAGGTTTCATGCCCATTGTTTTAAGGCTAAAGTTTATGACCAGAATGTAGATGTGGAATGTGCTTTAATGCTCTAGTTTCTTTTAGAATATACATGTGAAATGTCTTCTATTGTTGTAAGTTACTGTGCATGTGTTAGATTGCTAAATAATGCAGTTTTTTTTGCCTGGGAAAACCTAAGTGTCATAAATGATGCAATTTGGGGAGGGACCCAACAAACATGTTTGTTAGTAATGTTTGAATATTATTTCTCACAAGAGACTGGAAGCATTTTGATCTTGGATATCCACTTATCAGCATTCTGCCTTATGCTCACATGTAAGTTTTAGCACTGTGATTTCTTGTAGGAAGAGCTAAAGCTAGTAAAGATTAATTGGGTATTTTTCTTTGAAATCAGACCTATCTTACTGTATTATTTTAAGTTTCTGTGTGATCTCTGAAGTCTTAGATATCTCTGTGGTGTAGTAGTTTTGTCTTGTGTTTTAATTATTTATTTTTAAATGTTTTTAAAACCTTCTACCTGTAGCTACTTCGTGTAGAGATAAGCTCTAGAGTACATTGCATATTTATAGAGTTTATTGTAATAGGCCACTCTAAAGTAAGCCTTGACTGTTAGTCATACTACCATTGGATAATAATATTGCACAGTAATAATTGGACACCCTTTTAAGGGCCTTTGAGTAGCTGATATTTATTAGCTGGAGGTGGCAGTAATTACTACCGTATAGTCTGGGTAAAGTGGCACAGCTAGGGAAACTGTGCCAGCCTTTTTCCCAGGAGGGTCTGTGTGGTTGTATAACCTCTTTTCAAAGTGTATGTGTGGTGTGTCAGCTACCTGGGCAGGGACACAAAGCTATGGTTGGACAGAGAGGGTACTGAAGGTTAGCTTGCCAGCTAGGCTGAGATCTGGACCCTATAGATGTGCCAGTGGGGAGTCTTATTGGGGAACTGGAGAGCAAGGGAGCAAACAGCCCCAGACTGACTGTGATCTGTGTGTGAAGTTAAGAGAAATTGTACTTTACTGTGTGTATTAGTTATCCTTTCCTCTTCTATGAGATGACCTCCCTGGTGCTAGTTGTGATGAGCGGGCACTTTGATTGCTGGGCCATTGCACGGTCGTCACAATATATATATCACATATATATTTTTTTACACACACACACACACACACACACACACACACACACACACACACACACACACACACACACACACACACACACACACACACACACACACACACACACACACATATATATATATATATATATATATATATATATATATATATATATGTAGACATGTGATATGTTGTGCTGGGTGATATGTTTGAGTAAACATTAGGTTTATTTATATCTGATGTGGCTTAGTGGTAAATCACTTTGGCTATAGTGTGCAGGGTCCTGGGCTTGAAACTTGCAAGGGCTGATTATTTTGTTGCTGGGCAGAACAGGGGCTGATGGAGACAGAGTGATTAAGGCACTTTAAAGCAGTTGTAAGTGGGTTTGTGCAGGTTTGCGCAGAGCTAAGCGATGCTTATGTGAACTTAGCTTTACTTAGGTTTGCTTACCTCCACTTACACTGCTTAAACCCGTGTTAATTTCAAATAAAGAAAATAAAAAAAGAGAGATAGGAAAGTGGTGAACTTGGGGCAAGCAGGGGGACAAACCAGAGGGGAAACTAGTAGGGATGTGCAAGAAGGGTGTAGGAAAGGACCATAGCTCTGCATTTCCTTGGCAGCAACAGCTGCTTTCAATGTGGGCAATTTTGAATTTGGAGCCTCATCCCCTACAGGGAGGTGTGTGGGAATCATACAATATGGATGATTTTTAGGGTTAGATTGTGTGCTGGTTACATGTCTCTGGCTGAAATGTAGAGCTATGTATGGGACGTGTTTTTATTTTTTTGTGGGACAGATGCCCATTTTTTTTAAGGTGAGAATGGGATGTTAAAAAAGGATTATTGGTAAGTGTGGTGAGGCAGGTTTGGTAAGAGAGGTTACAATTGCAGACAGACAAGTCAGACAAGACAGCAGACAGGGGCACATGGGGGGGTAAAAACCTTGATGTGGAGAGTGGTTGGGAATCTGAGGCTCATGAGCCCCTAAGATGGTAGTAGTGGCACTGATGTCCCCACCTGATGGCTGTCACCACTACTCCTTCACAGCCCCGCTAGCTGTGACAGCCTGCCCTCCACCTGGTGCTGGCGGTCATCCAGCTCCATCTGGAGGACACTGCACACCATGACACAGACCTCGTCCTGGATGACAACATCCTTACCATGCCCACTTGCAGGGAGGGTGAGCCCCATCCCTGCAGTGGTACCTCCCAAAGGTGGTGCTGGACCAGCAGATGAGGGAGGTCTGGGTTGGGTCCCAGATGTGCTCGGACCCAGTGCCTCAGCCAGGTGGGTGGAAGAGGCGGATCCGCTGAGATCTGCCTTCCCATATGTGCTGTGGTGTGGAAATTAACAATGAATATTGGTTAGTCATATACAACACATTACAACATTAGTCAAAATGGCATTCATGGATATTCCCATTAACCCAAATCAGTGCAATTATAACAGTGCCGTAGCAAACAGAACCCATGCATATATGGAGTAGCATTCAGGGTTGCAACAGCACGCCAGTTAGTGGTATGTCAGGCAGGCTATAGGATGATTATTCAACAGGGGATATTACTATGCACACAGCTTAAACAATGATGAACCAAATGGAACAATGGTCCCAACAGTAGAGGTTTGTTTAGGAACATACCCGTGTTAGTTTCAGTGTGATGGTTGGATCAGTTGAGTGATGGGGGAAGGGAACAGATTCAAATGACAACTGCTATCAAGTACATTTGTCAGTACATTACTATTCACTACTCTACATTCTGACCACATTTAAACTCTACCTGGGCCATGGGGCTGATACAGCACACCAACAACTGTAGATATCAACACTGCAATTGTACCCTTATTTTAGTTATATACATCAGACCTGTTTCTATACCAATGTCTTTACCTGTAGGCCTATCCACATGAACTGTGTGCACATTGCATTGCTGTTTCTACACATATTTCAGATTCACATTTTAGTTGCAGGCCCTGGAGTGTGTGTTGTGCCTTTCACATACATCTAAAGGGACATTGTCTGTGTGCAGGTTTCTTGTCATCTGGGGAAACTATCTGTGACAGTGTGACACTTGAGGGGTTGTCTGAGCCAGACTGCAGAGTTTGGATGTCTAGTTTGCATCTATTTGTAGGACTGGGGCTGGTCAACACAGCAATTGTACACCTTTCATAGTTATACACATCATACTAGTATTTCTATTCAGATTGCTTTACCTGTGTGCCCTGTATGGAAAATGCATGTGTTGCAGTACATTATTTTGTCTATTCAGATTGCAGTTTAAAACTGTAGAACCAGACTGAGATGTTAGTGGCAGTTCCTGGATTCGAACCATGCTGTGTGTGCAAAATTGAACTACAGTCCTAGTCCTTATCAGACTGAGCTACTGAGGAAATGTTGTATTTGACATTTCTGTCTAGTACATCTTTTTGTGCACAGTACTTTTGTTATCACATGTTACCTTATTTGTTTCCCATTTTCAGTACATTTTATGCATACACAACAAATATTGGTGTCACTGTTTGTGAAACATGTGCACATTAACTGGATTGCACATTTGGCTACTTTACAACTACATACAGCAATTTAGATTCCTGAGTACATAGTGTAGGTTTTAGGTCTGCACTTGTTAGCCTTATACATTTCTCAGTACATTCACAGCTACATACAGCTGAAATGAAAAGGTTAACACAGAACAATCCTGGCAGGCAAACAAGCAAAACACATTCTGATGGGAATATGCACTGATGCTTTTTTCCAGTTATTTGACAAGCTCATTCTAAAGTATGCAGACAAGCAGTGCTAAATCAGTTCACCTCTGTTAATGCATTCTGCAGGACAATACACATTTCTCTTTATCAGGTACAAGTGAGATGACACACACCAGTGTTTGGGATCACTTTTATTAGTTTTGACATACATATCTGTGTACAACTCAGAACTCCACAATTACTATTTCTGCATGATCTGCACAGGGGAATGCTTTTCATTTCTAACTGTTAAGTAGCCCTGACATGGCACTTTCTTGGCAGGTTCACTCAGACACACTCATGTATTTTCTAATATTCCTCTCCTGCATATTGTACCTTGTTTGCTACTGATATCTGTCTTACACAGCAGCTAGGAATACTCCATTGTAACACTGGCAGCATGACACAGGCATTTATTCCTGACTTTTACAGCACAATTATATATACAAGCAGTGCTACCATTACTATAATTTTGATTTCTTACTGCTAATAGTAGGAGTTATTCTGTACTCACTATACTGCCGACACAGCCGGGCCAGTCACTTTGCATGAGCCTGCACGTTCTGGGACCTCTCCACAGCAGCTGTATTGGGAGACATCACATATTAATCACACCTGCGCAGTCACAAGTTGAACTTTTTCCATACTTAGAGATACATAAGACTGCATACTTACAGACAGGTGGGACATCCTGCGCTCGGGCTTCTTGGATTCACTGGTCCAAGAGTGCACTCCTCCTCTGCTTTAGGTCATTATTGTGATGAGGTACCTTCTCACCAGTCCGGGGTATGCCAGTGGCACTGGTGAGATCAAGTGCAAGCTGGTCCCAGGCCTCCGCTTTGCATTGTGAGCCCTGGTACTGGACCTGCAGCAGCCTGCCACCATGTTTTTTAACTAGGAATCCAACCATGATCTTGGACTCTTGGATGCCCCAACGTTGTGCTCAGAAGCGCACACCTTCTCCAACACCAGCCATTTTGGCCCTGCTGTGTGCAATCCCAAATGGTTATGGCTATATTCCTGCCTGTGCAGTTTAAAAAGGGCAGTTTTCTCACCCTTTTTCTTAATTGGCCAGTTTTAATATGCTGAACTGTGCTTAGCTCCGCACAAATCTGCATAGCAATGCTTACATCAGCTAAGCAGAGCTGAATGCAGGTTAGGAATGATTACACTAGCAAAGCATTACTTAAGTCTATTTGTTTTTCATTAAAGTTATAAATTGATTTTTACATTTATATCTTACATATTCACACCCTTACTGTGCTATACGTGAGACATATGATTGACATCTATCATTCAAATTCCTTACAAGTTTATTAAATAATTTGACAAAGGGGGGATTTGGCAGTACTACTACACTACAGTAGCTTGACAATGTTTGATACCACAGTAGCACTTGTCTATCATTTTTAGGATTTCAGCCAAGCTAAGCATAGCAGTGTGCCAAGCAAACAAGCTGTGTGGTGCTTAAACTTCAGATTTACATCCTGAAAAAAATATATATTATTCAATTTTTTATTTTTTACTCCTTCCCTCCTGTCCTAATGCTTCCATGCATGTGAGGCAAGATTGCATACACTGGGGGGTGTGCACTTGAAGGCCGTTGCATTCTATGGACGTTTGTGTTTTTTTTTTTTTATTTTCAGTGTCCGTGGACACTGGAATGTTAGCTATTTAGATTTCACTGTCTGCAAACACTCATTTACTATATAATATTAGAGTTAAGCTCTAATATTATATAGTTTGACACTCATCCATGCCAGAAAGTGCCGTACGGCACTTTCAGAGCGAAGGAGGTGTTTCAGGTGCTGGAACTTCTGACACACACCTCCTGCACTCATTTCTGGTTCATGTCCGATTTGTTTAGATAACAGCATGCCTTCATGCATATGCAAGGCACGCTGCTATCCTAAATGAACACGAACCACTCCATGCAAGAATAGCCTTATTCTTGCATGGAGTTTTGTGAATCCAGGGGACACTGTAATGGTATACATGTTAACAATTTCAAATCCTTTCCCCATCCTTATCAGTGTGCTATTCATGCTGGTACTGTCCTACTTAATAAATGTCCTAGTAATTTAAACCTTATGCACTTTAAATAAAATTAATAATGCAATGATACTTCTTATTAAACAGATTATTATTAAACAAAGTCTGTGAATTTATCACAGACATTATAATACATGGTTGGAAATATGTAAACATTAGACCATTTGGCAATAAAAAAGTATATATACATATATATATATATATATATATATATATATATAGATATAGATATATATATATATATGTCTATATATATATATATATATATATATATATATATATATATATATATATATATATATATATATATATATATTGGCATCCAGAAAAAATACATTGTTCAAAACATAATCTATTTACATAAATTATTGTTAACAAAGATCACTTTTGTCCCTCTAGACTTCTTCAAGTCTGTGTACAAGAACCATAAAAATATATATCTACAAATCATCTTACTAAAACTAACCAATATGTATATTAAAAACAGTAAACCAAAATGAAAACACAAATACAACCTTATATGTACATTTAATGAGTTAGTTAAACCAGGAAAAGTACATCAACTTACTGCTGGCCAGTGTAGGACAGTAAAAAGTAATTTCCTTATAATGGTAGTGAACACTCCATAAAGAATAACACTAAAATCAAAACTTAAATAAGTATAGTGGGAAAATAACATAAAATAAAATAAAACTGAAAAATGTTGAACCTATGGATAAACTTTTAAGAGATAAATATTATACAAATATTACCAAGGAGCATGTGATTGATATTGTAGAGCATGTTACTGATACATTATTGGATATCTATAGAAGTGGGCTTATTACTAAAGATGTGTTTGAATATTTAGTTATTAGGGACCCACTTATTCCACAAATACAAGGCCTACCCAAGATACATAAAAATATACTTGAGCCACCCATGAGGCCAATAGTTGCAGGAAGTGGATGGGTTACAGAACATTTATCAGTATATGTGGAAAAACATTTAAGACCAATTTTGAATATGAACACATATGTCTTGAGAGATTCTAAACACTTCCTGACAGATCTATATGCGTGTCTGCATAATGTTATACACACTGATGAGTTAATTCTGGTTACTTTTGACGTTCAGTCCCTATTTACAGTTATCCCGAATGATCTGGGTGTACAATATGTTTTGGATTACTTAAAGGAACATAGCACATATTTGAATGTTTAAATTGAGTTGATTGCATATTTTTTAGAATTAGTTTTAGAGAACAACTTATTTATGTACCGGGAGAACATATTTAGACAACAAGATGGTGTAGCCATGGGTACCCCCTGTGCCAATAGTTAGGCTAACATGTTTTTGGCACAGTGGGAAGTGAATTCTTTTTTCATGGTAGATGAGTTTAAAGAACATGTGATTTTCTATCGACGATTTGTCGATGACCTTTTTGTCTTATGGAAAGGAACCAAGTATGAATTAGGCCTTTTAAACAACAAGATGAATAGTTTAACAGAAGTTTTAAAATTCATTATTAATAGCTCTAAGCAGAGGATAGATTTCTTGGATATATATATAGAAAGGCTACCAAGTGGGTTATTTAATACAGGGGTCTACCGTAAACCATGCCATTTCAATACATTATTAATGAGATCTAGTATGCATCCCACCTTTGTGTTCAGGAACATTGTGAAAGGTCAAGGCATGAGGGCATCTAGATTGAATCCCTTAGATAGAGGTTTCACTGATGAACTTGATAGTTTGAGATTGAAGTTTCTAGATACAAAAGTTCTGAAATAAATAAACACTTTGAGACAGTGACCAAATTACGTGATGGTACTGCAGCACCTTATTTTGGGCCCTTATTGCCTAATAATCATTTAGAGAGACATCAAACTACTAATTTTGTTAAAATTCCAGCTTTTTATACCAGTGATAACCAGGAACTTAGAGACATTATGAGCAAGAATTGGTCTATTTTACAGGTAGATGGTAATATTAAGAAGATTGTTGGTGAACAACCACGCTTCTTATATAGAAACAAAAGGAACCTGAAGAGATTCTTATGCTACCCTAGAGATCATCATGTTGTTCACGATGATGAATATACTAGACCGTGTGGGCAATGTAATTTTTGCTCACATATAGATATCAATAGGTGCTTTTTTCACCCTGATTTGAGAAGAGAATTCAGTTTATCAGCCAGAGCAGACTCTATGATGATACATCTAGTGTATTTAGCAGTCTGCCAGGTTTGCACCTCCTTTTATGTTGGAAAAACGAATAGAGCTTTTAAGGAGAGGATTCGCGAACATTTATATCATATAAGGAAACATTCAGAGCATAATGCCCTGGCTAAACATGTTACACAGCAGGACACTAGTCATCAGTTTTTGTTCAGAGCCCTTGAGGTAATAACACCTAGCATGCAAGATGGTGACATCAGAAATCATACTGAGGACAGGGAGAATGATTGGATCATCCGGTTAAGGGCTGATAGGGGGCATGGGCTCAATGAGGGGGCTTCTATTAAGCCCAAGCTAAGAAAGCGCAGACACATTAAATAGGTATACTTAAATGTAATGTTCCTTTTTGGTATTTCATGTCATATATATATATATATATATATATATATATATATATATATATATATATATATATAGATGTAAATATATATATACTTTGAGTTCATTTATTATGTATTATACATCTGTTCTATGGACATGTTTTTATGAATAGTTATACAGATGTATAGATTTTTTATAAAGAGTTCATTTGTTTGTATTTTATATACATATGAACATTTTTTATATATTCTTACAGGGAGGCATTGACCTCGGTTTTAAACGAGATAAAGTGTATGTTTTTTAAAATGCTAATTGATATTTGAACATGACTGGTTGTTAGATTTTTGAATCTGTATTTAAATGTTTTGAGTTATGAAGCACAGAGTATATAGATCTGAAGAAGCTTGATTAGCGAAAGTGCTTATCTTTTGTTGGAACTTGTGCTTATTAAACTTTTAAGGATATATTACTTCAGTGTTTTGCCTGCTGTTGCTCTGTTTCTACAAATCTTTTATAAAATAAAATAAAATAAATCCTGTAAACAATGTGGTAATTTCTAAGTTCTAGTATACTTTCAAGTGAGCAGTAATAAATTAGTCCAGGGTTTCTGAAAGAGTTCAGCTTTAATTGCCATATGAGTTCATATATTTCTAGTACATTCAGGATATCACCTTTAAAATAACCCATATCTATGCGATATTTTATCTGAAACTTAAAGCGTGTGTGTCATCCATGCAGATAAACGTTTTGGGCTAGTGCATTTTTTTAAACCAGAGGAGATTTCAGCCAGATGACATGAAATCCTATACTTACATTTATTTATAGTCTTGTCCACATAAAATGCATCACATTCATTGTACTGTGCCCTGTAAATTATTTTTGCAGTGGTACAGTCACCCCTTCACTGGTCTTAATGATTTTCTTTAAATAAAGTCAATTAAAAACACTTCCGTATGTGTACAAACACACACACACATATACACACACACACACACACACACACACACACACACACACACACACACACACACATATATATATATATATATATATATATATATATAGATATATAGATATAGATACAGAATGTACAATTAGCTTCATGTATATTTAGTGTTTCTCCCATAGAAGGATAGAATGCAAAAATGAAGATAAGAGTAAGGAAAGAGAAAGCAAAAAAATTTAGAAGTAGTAAAAATAAAAGAAAAATAGATGAGGAAAAAAATAATAAAGAGGACGTAGAAGAAGGTTCTGAAATAAGTGAAGAAAAAGAAGATATAAATTGTGAGGTAGTACAAGAAAAAACAATTCTGTTGGTAAAAGTGCAAAATACAGAAAAAGTAAAGGGGATATGTACAAAAGAAAAAAGAAAGCAAATGGATGAGAATGAATATGTACAGCTAATGACTGAGGGTTTGTATGATGTTTAAAGTGTTTGACTCAGAGACACAAAGTACAGTGTTTGATTCTCAACTTTGGGAAGTGGCCTGTTAAGAATCTAGCCTAATAATGAGCTATGAACATATGAAACCATGAATCTAGGGAAAAGGGGAAATGAAAACTAGATGTGAATAGTGTCAAGACTATAGTAAAAAGAATAGGGATTTCGGAATGGTGAAATATATGGGATGTAGATGTAATTACATTGGAAGACACAAGATTTTTAACAAATGAAGAAAGATTATTAACAAAGAAATTATGGCAAGCAAAGATAATCTGGAATTTGAGAAATGAGAGATGTTCTGGAATAGCCTGTTTCTAAAGAAACACAGTAAAGATATTAGATGTAACTTTAGCAAAAATGTGATGATTAACCACTACAGATTTGAAATGAAAAGAACAAGTATACAGAATTATAACATTACATTCTTGTACTAATTACAAAGAAAGATAAATGTTATTTCATCATATTTTTGATTATGTTTTGATAAATATGACCATTATAATAGCAGGACACATTGAGATTTAAGAGCCAAACATAAAAAGATAGGAAATGATATAAGAACATTGTTAGAAGTTATAAGATGTGGTTGGTTTAAAATTTGGGACAAAAATTCATGGACTTAGAAAAAGGTGACGTATAGAACTAAAACAGATTATTTTATAGTATCAGAAGGTTTAGCTATAGGAGAAGGGGAGGTAGTTGGAACAGAATTTTCTGATCATCATGTAATGTGGGTGGAGATAAAGGAAACAAGGAATATATCAAATAGAGAAATTAATTAAAAGTATAAATGATAAAGAATATAATGAAGAAGGAAAGAGAGAGAGACCAGATGACATCCTGGGCTGTGCACTACAGGAACAACAAAATGAACTGGCACCTCACCTAAGTGTCATGTTTAATCATAGCCTCACCTCAGGCCTCATGCCCACTGAGTGGTGCACAGCTACAGTTATCCCACTACACAAGGGAGGATCCACCTTGTATCCCGGGAACTACCATCCCATCAGTCTGATGAGCCTGATCTGCAAGGGCATGGAACGCATTATCATGGAACTTATAAACAAAGACATTGGCAACCTTCAAACACTGAACCCCACCCAGTTTGGGTTTGTGAAGGGATGATCCTGTCTCCTGTACCTGATTGACTTCTTCATATCAGTCTCCAGAGTTGTGGATGAGGGTAAGGCAGTCCACACAGCCTATCTGGACCTTGCCAAGGCCTTCAACACCATCCCACTCTTGAATCATAGATAAACTTACTAAGTTGAACATAAATCCCTACGTCACTTGATAAATTGCCAACTGGTTTACTGACAGAACCCAGACTGTAAAAGTAGCCAACTCCAAATCCAGCTCCAGACAAGTGACAAGTGGAGTACCTCAGGGTTCAGTCCTAGGACCACTCTTGTTTGGCATCTACTTCTCTGAAGTACAGACCAACACTAAGGTACTCTGGCTAACAAGGTTCGCAGATGACTGCAAACTGGGAGCCATTATTGAATCCCCAAATAATGTGGTTATTCTACAAAAGGGCCTTGCAGAAACAGATGCTTGGTGCCAGAGCCATGGGCTCAAGCTTAATGCCAAGAAATGTATAGATATCCCCTTTGGGAAAAAACATGTACCCATGAATACCACATAGGTGGCAGTACACTAAACACCAAAAGTGCGATGAGAGACTTAGGGACACAGGTGGACAGTTGTCTCACCTTCAATAACCACATTGTCACAACAGTCCTTCTATGTGGCACACCTCATCACTAAGGGCTTTTCATCCAGAAAAAAGGAGGTCATTGTCCCACTGTACTCATCCCTCATTAGATCCATTATAGAGTACAATGCCCTGTTTGGTATGTACCTCACAAGACATCTGCCACATGTGAGGTGTCAATTTATTAAAGTTGTGAAACCCCCATATAAACACAAGTGCCCCATACAGTATAGTCACGCATGAAAAATGTAAAGAAAGCACATAGAGGGTTGTCAGGGACAGTAAAGAAATTTATAATATGTAAAGAATGATGAATCAATGCCATACAGCAGATAGTCTATAACATGAAAAATAAGCAATGCTAAGTATTGCACAACTCTGCTTACTAGGTGTAAGCATTATGTAAATATGACTGCTAAGCAATGATCAGCCCAGCTAAGTGGATTTGCCCATCGGTAAGCAGTGCTGAATCTGTCCCTTTAAGCATAGTCAACCTTAGCTAAGCAGGCTTGCCCATAGCTTAGCTTAGCTCAGTATATTCAAAACAATCCATTCACAGCAAAGGATGGGAAACTGGACGTATTTAAACCCCCACAGGTGGGAATACAGCTCATAACTGGTTGCAGCTTCCCACTGTATGCAGTATGGCAGGAGTCGATGAGGGCATGATCTTTCATGTACAGCACTGGGGCATACAGAAGTCCAAGGTCATGGTAGGACTCCTGGTACAAAACTATGATGAGAGACTGTGGCAGGGCCAGTACCAAGGCTCCCAATATAAAGTGGAAGCCTGGGACCATCCCGCCTGTGATCTCACCAGTGCCACTGGGATCCCTCAGACTGGTGAGCAGGTCCAGCGCCACTATGCTGACTTGAAGCATAAAAAGAGGGAACTGTTGGATGAGTGGGTCCAAGAAGCAAGGCAGAGGGGTGATGTCCCAGCAGTGTGTAAGTACTCATACTAATAACTGTTTACTAATGTCCAGCCTGTGTATATGATGGATAGGTATGCCTAAATATTTCTCTATTTCCCTTACAGCTGCAGCTGAGCAGGCTGTGAATCAGGAAACCCATGCTAGTAGGTTGCAAAGGCTGCATTATGAGGCTGGTGAGTAACAATCCTGCTTGTAGTGGTCATACCAAATAGATATAAAGTAGTAGAAAGTCGCCTGGCAGTATAAAAACTGTTATATTGGTTGTACTGAATAAACCAGACAATATGACAGTAATAGTCCCATATAGTTCATATTTAAATAAAACTGTAACTGCCTGGCAATAAAGCTCTAAATGCTGCACTGGTTGTGTTTACTCTGGTATTGTATGGCATTTATTGTTGCATTCTCTGAATAGTAATGTTGTATTAACCACTGTTACCCACACTGTACTACATAAAAAATGTCTAGGAATGTCTGTATAAGACTGTTGTAAGTACAAGATCAGATTGTACAACCAAGAGAGACTTAGACAGAAAACACTGAAAAGATAGACAGCAATATCCAAATAGCACTTGCTGCTGTGACTTAAATTGTTGCATGTTTAGAAGACACAGCCATGGTTCAAATCCTGGGAGTGGTAGTAAGCTGTATGCATAATCATACCTCTCAACTGTACAGATTTTTCAGAATGTCCAGATAATTGCCCCATATTTTCTGCCTGTTCCTCTGTCCCCCTGGCAAATCAGTGGGAATGATCTCAGAATTGTAGTCATGAAATAATGACATACGTCTGATAAAGAGAAATGTATAAGACAAATCATGTCACGCTAGCAACTCTCCAAGTTTATGACAGCAATATTAAAAACATGTCCCTATTTGTACCCCCATGTTGTCAAGCTTTGTCCAGAGTGTGTGCATTAAGAGCTTGAGAGGTATGTGCATAATATTAACTGGAATCTAGAAATATGTATAGAAACAGTCAGGTAGTGTTAACAAACATTCCCTCCACAGGTCTGTTAGATAAGAAAACCGTGCCCAAACCAAGGCCATAGGGTATTGTAATAATAATACCTATACCATAATGATTAGAGCAATGATCATTGAAATTGTCAGTACTACAAGAATATATAAGTTGTTAATTGACATCTCTCTCTCCCTTCCACCATATCTGCAACAATAATCTAAATACACAAATCAATGGGTATGTTTACACCAAACCTACTGCTAGGACATATGTCCTATTGTTCAATAAATATTGAAATGTGTTTCTATTAATGTTCCATGTTGAAATACTATCATTGGTGGCCTGTTGCTATCAATGTAACTTGCATGCCATTGTAATAGCCACTGTGGTTCCATACACGCATGTGTTCTGTTTGCTATGCAACTGTTCCAAATCTGGTATTTTGGGTTAATGGGAATATCTATGCATGCTGTAATAACTAATCCTGGATTGTGTTGAATATTACTAACCCACATATGTTTTAAAACTGCAACACCATAGCACGTATGGGAAGGCTGGCCCCAGTGAACCCACCTCTCCCACCTCATGTGGCCATGGCACCGGACTCCAGCATGCCTGGGACCCACCCCATGATGTCCTCGTCCACTGGTCCTGTACCACCTATGGGTGGAACAGGCTCAAGAGATGGGGCTTGCCCCCCGTGGGATGGGCGCGGACAGGATCCTGTCACCGAAGTCAGGTCCAGCAATTGGTGTGTAGCACGCTCTGAAGGGAGTTTGGAGATCTGCTGTGCCAGCTTGAGGGCCATTTGGTGCATTTAGAGGGTCACTCTGCACCTCTTTCTCAGCCCCCAGCACAGCTACCTTCAGGGGTGTGAAGGTGCAGTGGTGACTGCCCATGGGTGGGAACCTCAGTCACACTGATTCCATTTGTGGGCTCATGGGCTTCTGATTTCCAAACACCCCTCCAAATCCAAGGTGTTTACCACGAGCATGTGTCATATAGTGCCTCTGCATGCTGTCTTGTCTCTCTTGTCTGTCTTACTACTCAACTTACCTCTCCAAATATACCTACTGTCCTTCCCCAACATCCCACTCTCACCTTAAAAAAGTGCAATTTGTTCCCCCCCAAAACTTTTACCCCATACATAGTTGTCCATTTTGCACACGTGTCCACTGGACATGTAATCTGGTCTAACTGGCTTCACAACACATTATTGGTGTCCTCACCCCTCTTTCAGGGGTTTGAGTGTCCAAATCTACCTCCAAATTCAGTACATATGCACAGCTGTTGCTGTAGAAGAAATGGACAGCTATGGACCTTCCCTACACCCATCCTGCACATCACTAGCTACTGTCCCCTATTGCTTTTCCCTCTGCGGGCCCCCTTTTTCACCACTTTCCTATCACCCTTTTTTCTTTTCTTTTAAAGAAATTAGCATGGGGGTAAGTGGCAGTAAGCACTTTTAAGCAGTAGTAATATATATATATATATATATATATATATATATATATATATATATATAGATCAGACAGCTATTTATATGTCTCTCTCTCTCTCTCTCTATATATATATATATATATATATATATATATCTATATCTATCTATCTATATATCTATCTATATATCTATCTATATATATATATATATATATATATATATGTATATATGTATATATATTGCATTCGCACATTAGATCCACACTCTGAACCTCTCACTGCAAAACATCTGCCCAAATGCACTGTTAATAGGGGGTGAAGGGGCCCAAAATAGGTATCTCTTCTAATTATTGCCATTATCCCTTCCTCTACAGCTGGACTGGTCTGCCTTGCAACACAATAACCAGAATCCACGACCCTGCACAACATAGCCACAATAAGTTAACATTAAGCCATCTCAGTTGTAAGATGTCAGGATGATTTCTTTAACATATCATGCAGGACAGTCAGTCTCCTGTAGGGAATGTACAATGTAGAAGCAGTAAACATTCCAATGATACAAATGCACACACACATATGTATATATATATATATATATATATATATATATATATATATATATATATATATATATATATATTAATAACTATTTATAGATATGTATAAAAAGAGTATATATAGAGGGTGCACAGCGTATCAAACAGCCATTATTCCTACAGTTGCCACCTTTTCAAATGGCCAGTGTTTGATTCTTTCCTACAAATGAGAATTATTGCATGAAACTTATACCCACACACAATGCAAAGAACATGACATCACACACAAGTTTGCATACATATAAATGTTTATCTGTGTACTATTGCAGTTGTTTATGCCATTTCTTATAGCAGCTAGGTGTTTGAAATACATAATGACTGATTAATGCAACTCTAAAACAAAACATATGATACAGGAATCTGCAAAACATAACATACTTTGCTGTCTAGACTAAAACCTTCAAGTACTAAGACAGTAAAAAACACACTTGCCTTGAAGATAAGAATCAATCAACACTTTATTACAGATGTAGTTTAGCAGCCTCCAATTACACTCTGCACTCAACCCCTAGGGG
Source organism: Protopterus annectens (assembly GCF_019279795.1). Classification (NCBI taxonomy): domain Eukaryota; kingdom Metazoa; phylum Chordata; order Ceratodontiformes; family Protopteridae; genus Protopterus; species Protopterus annectens. The sequence goes on from NC_056726.1 coordinate 1,429,112,919, forward strand.
AAAAGTATTAGTTGTTGCAATGTAAATGTATCTGTTACATAACAATACTTAACTTAAAATGTCACTATCACACTGTAAGTCAGTAAGCTCTAGCTCACCACTGCTCCCATGGGAAAACATATGAAAATATACAGCCATATACCTTAATGTTTCTTACTACTGATACCCTCACATGTTGTAACAGCCTAGGTTAAAAATATTTAAAACCCCTCCCCCATAAAATGTCTTACAAGGCCATATAACAGTGTTCTCCAAACACTGACCTCTGGACTGTACAAGGTCACACACATTTTGTCCAGCTGTAGCCCTCATATATATGGACCCTACCCCACAATTTGTGTGGGAGTCCACAACATCACTGGAATGATAGCAGGAATGCCATCACTAAATAATGATAGGCCATTACCTAACAACCTCTTACTGCATGACATCTGGACAAAGCCTGGTATATAGGTGGAGGACAGAGGCTGAAACACAGGGCCATATCTGAAATATTGCTGTTATACACTGTGAAAGTTGCTGGTGTTACAGGATTGGTTGTAACATACCCTTACTCGGGAATATGAAGTCAGAAACACAAATGGATGTTGTCATGTACTAATAGCAATCAATGGAGAAAATGGCACTGGTATGTGAAAGACAAGACCTGTGTGGTGAACAGACAAAACATAACAGCCAATCCTCTGGCCATCATATGGATAGGCCCACAGTTGAGAGCTATGCAGACTGCATTCCATGCAAAACTAGCATGTACACACAAACCCTGTAAAACTAGAAGTATTCAATGCATATAACAGCAATACTCACACACTGTCCCTAGATCTGGAACCTAATACAAACATGTAGTTGGCCTGTGTCCACAAGCCCTGTTGTAAGAGGTATTGCTACCTGCTGTCTGTAACATTGCTGAACACACACAGGAAGGATGTCTTCCATACAGGAAAGGTAAAGGGACAACGCCCACATGATGTAGTCATTTATAGTAGTGGGTTGCTATGACATTGGCTATTGGAAATACTACATAGCTGGCTGCATGCAATTACCAAGTAAGGAACACCAATTGGTGCAGAAGCCGTCATCTGATCATGAGCATCACTTACAAAAGCCATGCTGCAACCTATTCAAACCAGCTCAATCCCTGTATTGGAGAGAGAGAGAGAGAGAGAGAGAGAGAGAGAGAGACTGGGAAACAATAATAATACTAAAAACAAAATACTACAAAAAAAAACAAACAAACAAGGAAGACAGCCAAGTGGTACACAGAAGAGAGCACAGTAATAAAACAGGTATGTGAAACATGTCAGCGTGTAATTAGTAATTGGTCTGTAATAATGGGATAAATGATGTTAAAATATTTATATGTGCCATCAAGACTTCCTGTAATAATGTCCTGCTGAACAACTGCTATGGACATAGCATCTGGCCCTCTGGGCAGTGGGCCATACCTGTCAACTGTGAAGATCTGCACAGAATTTCAAGATTTAAGCCATCCTAATGTTTGTTCCGTTCCTCCAATCAGGTATATTAGTCTGGCAAATAGCTGAAGGTGAAAGTAATGAAGTCATGATAGACACATAAGTTTCAGACCCCACCACCTTCAGAACAGTCATGGTAATGTGAAATGTATCATGCACAAACTTCATAGATTTGTAATAGACATATCTATGATCTATCCCTATATATTCCCCCTATTGTTAGGCTGTGTCCACATGTGATGCTCTGTTTCTTAGCAAGGCAGAACAGTGCAGCTGTGGAGGAAGGAGGTTCAGAGTGTTGATCCAATGTCTGAATGCACTATATATATACATATATATATATATATATATATATATATATATATATATATATATATATATATATATATATATATATATAGGTTCATAGGTTCATACGCTGGAATGTGCTGGCTTTCGCCGCCCCCTTAGATTAGTTCCCTGTGCCTCTGTCCAGCAGAGCCATTGAAGTGATCCCCGGGGTAAACTTTCTGTTTCCCATCCACTCGTCAGGGTTTCTCTTGAAGAGGGTTAGCAAGGAGCTCTGCCTAGTGTAGATTGGTCTGGGACAGGAATCTATCCCTCCAGCATGTCCTCTTTATTGTTGTGGTGAGGTTTAGATCCCTGGAGTGTGTGGCTCGAGGGGATATGGTTTTCTTTAGGTGGAACATGTCCATCAATTATGGGTTCGATATGGCCTTGTATGTCAGGCAGAGATCACCTCTAAGTAGGTGGTATGCAAGCGAGTACAGCTGGAGTTTCTTCAGTCGAGCTGCATAAGGCATCTGCTTGAGGCCAGTGATCCTCTTGGTGAGGTACTTCTGTGGTCTTTCCAGTTGTTGCAGGTGTCTTGTAAGATGCATCCCAAATAGGGCATTGTACTCTATGATGGGTCTGATGAGTGATGCATAGAGGGGCCCAATGACCTCTTTCAATATGGATGCAAACCCTTTTGTGATTAGGTGGGCCACATAGAAGGAATTTCTAACCACTTTGGCAATGTGATTATCAAAGGAGAGGTTACTATCTGCTTGGGTCCCCAGATCACTCATTACGTCTGCCGTATTTCGGGGGCTACCACCTATGGGGTAGTTAGTGGGTACTTTGTTTTTTCCAAAGGGGATGACTATGCACTTTTTGGCATTTAGCTTGAGGCCATGATTTTGACACCAGGTATCTGTCTCAGTGAGACCCTTTTGGAGGATGTCTGTGTCAGCCGGAGAGTCAATTATAGCCCGTAGTGTGCAGTCATCTGCGAACTTGGTCAGCCATAGTCCTCCTGTGCTTGCCTGTACCTCTGAAAAATATATGCCGAACAGGGGGGGTCCTAGGACTGAGCCCTGGGGAATGCCAGTTGTAACCAGTTTAGAGTCAGACCTAGCTCCTGCAACACTTACCATGTGGGTTCTTTCCATGAGCCAGTTGGAAACCCATCTTGTGACATAGGGGTTTATGTTCAGGCTGGTGAGCTTGTATATAATACCTGAGTGGGGAATGGTGTTGAAGGCCTTTGCAAGGTCTAGGTAGGCTGTGTGGACCACCTTTCCCTCATCTATAGCCTTAGTAACTGTCCCAAAGAAGTCCACCAGATTTAGGAGGCATGATCTGCCCTTAACAAAGCCGAACTGGGTAGGGTCCAGTGTTTGGAGGTTTCCAATGTCTCTGTTAATGAGATCCATAATGATGCGCTCCACAGCTTTGCAGACCAAGCTAGTTAGGCTTATAGGGCGATAGTTCCCGGGGTCCATTGTGGCTCCACCTTTGTGGAGTGAAATAATCATTGCTGTGCGTCACTCTGTGGACATGTAACCTGTGGAGAGGCTGAGTTTAAACAATGTGTTTAGATCAGGGGTTAGTTCATCTTTGAGCTCATGTAGGACTCAGCCTGAGACACCATCCGGTCCCATTGATGCTGTATTTTGGCTTTGGAGAGGGCTGTTTTAACCTGAGTGTCTATGATTTCAGGGGCACTACATTCTTCTGGTATAGTTATGAGCCCTTTTGGGGGTGAGAGGGGGGTGAAGTTTGCACTGAACCTGTCTTCCAGGATGTTGGCTATATCGGTCAGTTCAGTGTATTTTGTGCCATTCTGCACTACCTCCGAGCAGATCTGAGAATTGCCACTTAGATTCTTGACATAGCTAAAGAATGCCTTATGGTTATCTTTGGAGTCAATGGCAATTTTTCTTTCGAAGCTAGCCTTGGATGATTTTATGAGGGAATGTAGTTTCTTGCTGATACTGATCAGGGATGTCTTCCCTTCTTGTGATTTTACTCTTTTCTGTACTAGTTTCCTCCTTCTATTGTATAGCTTGTTTATGGCAGGGGTCCACCACACAGGTTTCCTTTTCTTGGAGGAGTGAGTCTTGGTTTTGTTTGGGATAGCACAATCCATGCATTCTTGTAGGTGCCGATAGAGTGCATTAGTAAAGGATTTTGCAGCTTGGACAATGTTATCCTTTAACATGGGGGCTTTGAAACTTCCCACCTCGGTATTAAGTAACGTGAAGTTTGCTTTTGAAAAGTTTTTCACAGTGGTTTCTTTGACCAGGGCTGTTGGTGAAATGTGGATATCCAGAGAGATTAGTTTATTGTCAGATCTAACCAGTGAGGGGTTGACCTCCGGTGTGGAACACCAGTCGCCCATGTTGGTGATGACCAGGTCCAATATGTTGTCACCTCTGGTGGGGGTGTTGACCAGTTGATCCAGGGCATTTGAGTTTATAAATTATAGGAAATATTGGGCAAGGGAGTTTGCACTTGAGTAGTTCTCCCAGTTAATGTTTGGGTAATTGAAATCACCCAATATCAGGGTGTTTGGTAGGACCTTTATGTTACCCAGTGTTTCCAGGAATGCGGAGTGGGGTCCTGGGACATGGTGGGTGATCTATAGCAAGCTATAATTTGAATAACAGTTTTGTCCATTGTTAGTTGCATGTGGATGATCTCTGAAGCTTTGTGCTGTGCCACTAACCTGGAGGTGTGGGTATCCTTGATGAATATGGATACTCCCCCACCTTTTGTATTTCGGTCCGGGTTTTGTGGCCGAAATGTATGGTATGAGTTGTAGCCTGGTAGTGCTGGGGTGCTCTCTGGAGTCTTAAACCTGGTTTCTGTTACTGCACATATATCGATTTTCTCCATACTGAGGAGTGCCTCGAGCGATGCATTTTGAGGTTTAGACTTCTGGCATTGAGTAGCATCACCCTCAGTTTTTTGTTACTTGTGCTATTTACGGCAGTGGGTTTGTCTTTTGAGCCTTGCCTAAAAAAGGCACTATGGGGGTGGCAAGAGCCTTGGCCAGTATTTGAAAGCCTAAGGGTGACAGGTGCAAGCCATCTCTAGAGAAGCAGTGTGGTTGTTGAGCATGTCATCCCCCTTTGAATGACACCAGAAGCTTAGCCAATTGTTGAAATTGATAATTTTTTCTCTATACCGTGGTATCATTCTTGGTGAGGGCAGGATACTACTCAGGGCCAGGGTCATACCGGCCTGGGCTATGTGATCAGAGAGTTTATCCATGTCTCTTTTCATGTGGTCCAGGGAGATACGGCTCAGGTTATTCACACCAACGTGGACAATGACAGAGTCGTATTTGTACTTGTTCTGGAGTGACCTGAGTGCTTGTGTTATGTGGTGGATCCTGGCACCCGACAGGCAGCTAACAGTAACCTTCTCCTTGTTCAGCCTAGTGAGTGGGACGTCAGTGTGCCTGATTATAGAGTCACCTATTACTAGTGTGTTGGGTATGTTATTTTGCCTTAAGGGCTGTGATTGTGTGGCACACTGGTTTTGTGAAGTATGTGTTTCATGGTTTGTGTTGGGGGGGTGAAGGTTGCTTGGATGTCTGCTTTGGAGGTCTTTGTTGCTTCTGCAGATTTTTATTTAGAGCCTCTGTGTATGTTTTCATGAATTTATTTGTGTTTTTTGCCAGTGCTGGTTTCATAGGTCTATGTGAGACTGGTGGTGTGATGCAAGTAATTCCGTTCTCCTCTTGACTGCCTGGTCCAGTCTTGGGTTGAGAGAGCTTAGCCTCCAGTTTGGCTGTATAATTGCATCTCTCGCATATATTAGTGTTTGGTGGAAGGAGGAGAGGGTTGTCTGTATACATGAGGCAATTGTAACATTGCCTCAAAATGCCCAGATTCACCAGTAGGACCGGAAAGTACACCTGAAACTGCTCTTTGGACATGCCTGGATAGGTACAGTGAACTGTTTTACTGATTGGCTGGTAAGGTCAAATAGAGAGCCTTGTCCTTCTCTGCAGTATAAGGGGGGGGGGGTCCAGTGCTAAGGTTTATTAGTGCTTGCTATGAGTTTTGAGCAAGTGCCGGTATGAGAAGTAAATGGTTTGAGTGCTTAAGTTTAAAGTTTGCCTAGTTCCAAGGGAAAAATTGAAGAGTAGACTTTGTGGAGCCGGGAATAATTATACCCTAGCTTGCCCGGTGCGCAAAATCACGTAAATGCGGGTTTTATAGCAGGGAAATGAAAGAGATAGAAATTAGCACAAAATGGCCAATAAACTACTAATTTTTGGGCTGAAATCACTCCTCTCGGGACAGATAGGCTGCTTGGAGCTCTCTCTCTCACAGTGAACAGAGAAACTTCCTTCTATCCAAGTAAGGTATGGGCAAACACAGAAACTTGTAACACAGCCCTGAATTCAGCACTAACATGAAAACTGGACTATACTAGCTTAGAAAGGTGGAAAAACAAATATGTTTTTTTTTGTTGTTTTGTTTTTTTTTTTCAGAAAATAAAGCAGCTACAATAAAAAAAAAAACACTTTAAATGCACAGAAATGGCTATCAAACGAGTGTGTAGTCTACAACAGTTAAACAGATAATTTAAACACAAAAACAACTTTGTTAAAGTGCTGGCAGTAAAATAAGTACAATATGTAGCTGAAACAAGCTTTTTAAATCACAGAAACTCTAGAAAATTGGTTGTTTATGTGGAATTAGCTAAAGGCAGCAAGAAAATGCAGAAAAATTATACTTAATCACTCCAAAGTCTCTTTTGTTTCTCTGCTGCTGTAGAACTCTGCAGTACACCAGGCAGGAGCTTGCTGAGCTGTATACTAGCACAAAAACCTGGCAAATGTGGGTTTTATGGCAGACAAATGAAAGAGATAGAAATTAGCCCAAAATGGCCAATAAACTACTATTTTCTGGGCTGAAACCACTCCTCCAGGGAGAGATAGGCTGCTCAAACCTCCCTTTCTCACAGTGACCAGAGAAACTTCCTTCTATCCAAGTAAGGTATGGGCAAACACAAAAACTTGTAACACAGCCCTGAGTTCAGCACTAACCTGAAAACTGGACTATACT
>NC_056726.1:1429122241-1429127241 GCF_019279795.1 Protopterus annectens
CTGTTACTGCAGTGTAGTAATGAACAGATGTGCATAACCTCTAGTATTGTGAGTTTGTACTGTTGATGTATTGAAATTCTGCTCCCACCCTGTACCAATGGCACAGGTGTGGCTACTAACATTACATCTCTCACATGACTATGTAGGTACCTCTGGTATACAACTGGGGCAGCAGCCTGTAGCTGCTGAGTATGGAGTTGTTTTGTTCAGGTTTGCCAATACACTGGCTGTGGTATTTGCCATGCACACATTTAACACTCCTACCCATAATGCATGCTGTACATGTTCACTTATTGTTGCTGTTAACAGCACTGCATCACAGTGGTCACCATGGTAGCATATCTGAAGGGTATGTAAGAGTCCTGCAGTATACCTAATAACCTATTAGTGCAAGATGTGTGGACAAAGATGAACATAATGGTGGGACAAATGGCCTACAGTAGGGACATGTCTGAAACATTACCCTTATACAGTGGTCACAACAGTGTATACACCACTGTTATAACGGCGACTGTTACAGATCTACACGACAGCATATCACAATACCACATTCCACACTTATTACAACCTGTAATGTGATCCGGACATGAGCAATGAATGTGTAATATGGAATCATTTGTTAGGACAACAAATATGAGGAATACATACCTTAACAAACACTGGAAGCATATATGCGCACACACTCCAAATAACATATTGTGGAAGCAACTTTTGAGGTACTGACAGCATTCATTCTTTTTGAGTATGCACCTTCCATCAAGTGCAGGGCCTCAGTGTCACACCAAGTAAAGGTCTACTGTCCAAGAAGTATGTCCATGACATTTGCCCACTCACCTACAATGGAGACAGCTGTGGTTTGCACACATCTTACAAACCATGGAATGGATCCCATATCCAAAAGGTAGCACTCAGGAGTGGGAGACATAGCCTTACCTCACCATTGCATATACCACAGCAAACAGTGCAGACAGTCATATATCTATCTATGAAGTATAGGACATTAATGTAGAAAATAAACAGATACCCATCCAAGACAGATGACAACACATGTTGCAAACTGGTCTGAAAGGCTGCCCAGAAACATGCAAATTAATATGCCAACAAACTCTCTCTAGTATAAGTATTAAACTTATTAGAGTAACTTCCTACTCTATCATATTATTACTTGTTGTACAGCATACTTTTTATTTCTATGTAGTATTTCTTGTTGTACTTTTATTATAATCTTTTCTGTGAATTTCTAATTTTTAAATCTTTAAATTTTTAATTTTTAAATTTTTAGTTCTATAATTGCCGGAGCTTTTCTCCCTGGGCCTCTACTGAAAATGGAAATATATCCAGTTAGACTAGCCCAGTTAACAAATGTAAAATAAATAAATAAATAAAGAAAAATAAATGCAGCAACACTGAGGGACTTGCAGGAATGTCTAGCAAGTACTGCCTGTGCAGTACCTGTGTCGACAATCACCTGGACTCTGCATAAGTGTTGCCTATGTGTTAGGGTAATCAAATGAAAGAGTTGTTCCACAGGAAGCATCATCCAGGGCTTTCTACAGGTAGCTTATGCATAACATCAAATCTTCCAAAGGCATGTGTTGCAATGTGTAATGGTGTACCGACACCAAGGCTGAAACCTACAGACAGTATTAATAAAGATACATGTGGTGCACAAGCAACACGTCACTCCACCTCAGGCCCACCATCCCCATCTGTACTTTGTTGGTGCCAGTGTACACCTTTAGGTTTGCTGCTCATTAGCAAGAATTAGGCCAGTAGACATGGGGTTCTGAATTCGGAACACTGCACAATGACACTCATGTGTGGTCCATAGTTGTCAAGCATCTGCAATAAGGCTGAGGATGGGGAGGGGTGTCATCCTGAAACACAACAGTGATCTGAAGCATACATCCAAAGCTCGCTAAGAATGTCTGTATCTGAACACAGTCAAGGTCATGAATTGTGCCAGACATACCCTGACTCCACAGCAATAGTGAAGGCACTGTGTGACCTCCAAGGTCTGTGCACATGAGCTGACCTTGCAATCCGGCAATGTTGGGGGACATTTGTAGGGTGAAGTGACCAAATAATGACAAGTGAAGATGGGCCATGCTAGTATATCCATTTCAGGAATAGTGACTGCTGTAGTTCACTTAACAGGTGCTGCAACAAACCATCATGTTAAGGGTGTGCACACTTATGCAACCCACATATTGTATGCATCTCAATCAGCATCTGCACAGCTAACACATTTGTTTGATACTTCATTTGATTGCACAGGTCATATGTCACATATCAGCTGTGTGAAATGTTAACATGTGCAGTATTGTGGCCCCATTGTATACCATGGAAGAGGCTGGCATGTCAATAAGGGTGTGTACACTCCTCATAGCCTCAATAAGCTTTGAAGGTTGTCAGTGTAACTGGATTTTATTGCTCATACATACACTTCTGATAATGAGATCTGCAAATCAAAGGTCTGGCATTCACTATTGACATCTGTCCTCATATCATCCCAGGTATGTGTAAGACAAACACATAGGGGCTGTGAGCAACAGAGCAAACATAACTGCCACACATATACACATTCAGCAATGGTGTGTACACTCATGAGGTATGGTGCACAGTACATGCCAGGGTGATGAACAGGTGCACAGCAATACTGTGTATATGGGTGCAGTGTGTTCCAGAGGAAGGGACATCACCTATTAACACAACTCATGCATCACAGAGATGTATAATGTTGGTAACAAGGATTCAGTATAGCTGCAGTTCATGCTGTTGAGTGCCATATGTCATGCATGTTGACTGTTGGGTAATGAGAGGTCTGTGTAATATCTTTGTGCCACCTCACCTGTAAGTGTGTGTGTGTGTGTGTGTGTGTGTGTGTGTGTGTGTGTGTGTGTGTGTGTGTGTGTGTGTGTCTTCAGAGGTAAGCAATGATGTACAAGTCTTAAAATTATGATTTTGTTTTCCCCTCACAGGTGGCAAGGTGGGTCAGGGCCCTTCCTGCAGGCAAATGGATGTTAGTGTCCATACAGACTCTAACAATGATGATAGGTATGGTGAGGCACAGGCAGGATTGTCAGGGGCCTAAGCTGTACCATCGGTTGACATCCCACTTTTGTCCACCCCATCCCCACACACAGTCACAATGCCTATACATACCCCATCATCAGTGGCCATAGATGAGGGACAGTTGGCAGGTGGTGGCATGGCACATGACAGTGTGGAGACTATGGCAAGTGTGTCTGTACACAGCAGCCATAGCCGGATGACCGGCAAGATACCACACAGGCAGATGTACAGGGGTGCTCATAGGAGGGCTGCTGGCCATCATGTCCTTGGCAGAAGTGTCACAGCATGTGTCACCAGATGCATGTTTCAGGCTGTCATGGAGGCACAGGCACATATGGAACATTAAACTAGACAGAGTCTGCGGTTCCAGAGGGCTACTCATTCTGCTGTACTTGACAACATCCGTGATCTTGCACGTGCCCACCATTATTTTGCAGAAGTCTTGGATAGACGGTTGGGTGAGATGGTGGGAATCCTCGACCGTGAAATGTCTGTGTTAGAGCATATGGTGGGAGTAGGCCAACAGCCACATGGAAGTAGGTCAGCAACACCAACAGGTGGAGGTCTATGTGGACATGTAACAAGTCACAGCCACTCCCGTAGTGGCAGTACCAGCACCAGCACTGCAGGGGGGGTGCTGTCCACACCACAACACAGCAGGCCACGTGCATGTGGTCCTGGCTGGTCCCAAAAGGGACCCGGATCTAGCGGACATTTTATCATCATCAAGGGAGAGTACCATATCTGGGCTTGTACTTGGTAGTGCCCATGGAACCCCTGGCAGGCACATTTCTCGTGTCCTTAGCCAGACATGGTGAACTGCACACTCTGCCATGTACGGTTTGCAGCTGTCCAACAAACCCCTGTATAGGGCAGCCACATGGCAGAACTGTGTGCATACATGCACCCACACATCACCAACACAGCTAGGGCACCTCCATATTTACACACACTACATATGCACAGCCCAATTGATAACCAAACCCCCTAACACACACACAATGTCAACCAAACAGATCAGCCTAGGTCTCTGGCAAGCCTCCAGCACACCCTGTGCATATGATGATACCTGTGCCACATCCCTGTCACCCATACCATCAATGCAGGGACATGCTAATATGGTTCTGATGCACAGGGTGAATATACTAAGGTTTAGCAATGTAATGCTGTGTAACATGTTTTCAGCTGGAAAGTTTAATGATTACATGTCAGGATGTGTAGTTTTCCAGCCATGATGCATTATAGCTGTTATTAGCACTAACTGACTGTAGTCTCCATAATGTATTCAGTTTGTGTTGTAGGTGTCTATGTGTCAGCAGATTGTTGGTCTGCTGTTGTTTCCTACAAGGGATATGGCACTCTGATGACACATTGACTGTGCCATATCCTGGGTACAGCTGAACACAAATAACAAGTATGTATAACAGTTACTGCATGTGCCACATGGTTGATAGGTCTGAGGGGTGTATACAGGTGAGTGCATGGTGGCTTATGTCAGCAGCCCTTCTACAGTGGACAGCGGTAAGTGTACTGGATGGCACACACCAAATGTTTGTGAATAACACACACACACACACACACACACACACACACACACACACACACACACACACACACACACACACACACACACACACACACACACACACAAGAAGGCTTTGCTGTTGAAGCAATACATAGAGAATACTGTACACATAGTTGTACTTAATTTTGCAGTGAACTCATTTTAGCCTATGTAATTCTACCAAGACAAAATATGCAAAACATCACATCAGTAAATAATCAGTCTACCAGTTTAATGTCATTGATGATGGTACTGGCAGGGTATATGTCCTCTTCTCCAATGTAGTACAATCTGGGAGTTGGTAAACATAGGTGTGCTGGTGTGGGTGGCACAACCCTTTACTTTGGAGGGTGTGGGGTGG